>NC_043002.1:52556115-52613615 GCF_006345805.1 Octopus sinensis | reverse complement strand
CATCCTAGCAAATTTCGGCTGATTAATCCTGATATCGCTCCGATCCGGCCAGCCCCAAGGAAAAACTAAGCTGCGAGCATTAGATTTCTTGGAAAAAGGATCGAATGTATATGAAACAAGGACAGAAAAACGGACGATGCCACACGAATATAAATACAAAAAGCAAAAATAAAATTAAAACGAGAATGGTAATAACAGGACAAAAACAGCGGGTGTCTTACGACTTTAGACAATTTAACTTATCTTAGCTGGCGTATTTTGAAATAAATGCCTTTGCGGCAGCGGTCAACGGCGGAAAGACTAGTTGACCATCAGGTCACGTGAGAGTAGAAAAGAAGAGAGAGAAAAAAACCAGGGGACAAAGGAATCAAAGAGAGAGAGAAAAAGATGGACAAAGGCACCAAGGGGGAGGGAGGGAGAGAGAGAGAAAGAATAAATGAAAGAGGGGGAAGAAAGAGGGCGAAGAAACAAAGCCCGCCAAATATTGGCTTGGCAACAGAATCAGTGGTGCAAAGTGAGAAAGACAGAGAAATGTGAGAGAGTGGGGGAAGAGGAGACCAAAGAATCAGAGGCAAGAAAAGAGAAAGAGAGAACATTGAGGTATAGAGAAAGTGTGTAGAAGTCGTACAATGGTGGAGATGTTTACATACATAAGGGAACAAGGTGTACGTTACGCCGCGTCCCATTTTGTATTTTTTATATATAATCTTGATACATATATATATATATATATATAATAATTTGAGGGAATATTATTCCTAACTTACAGGGAAAAATTCAATTTAGAAATACTAAATCAAATTTCACAAAATATAATATATATATAAAAATTAGAAAACCACCTTTAATCAATTCAAAATGAACAATTAAATTACACCATCTAGAAAATTACATATAATAGAAATATTAAATGTAAAATATCAATAATATACCAATGATTAAGTAATGTGCAAAATAATAAATAGAACGTATATATTTGGTATATATACGTTTTAATTATTATTTGCACATTACTTAATCATCGGTATATTGTTGTTATTTTATATTTAATATTTCTATTATATGTAATTTTCTAGATGGTGTAATTTAATTGTTCATTTTGAATTGATAAAAGGTGTTTTTTTTTTCTAATACACACACACACACATATATATATGCATAAGTATATTTAAATACAACGGTACTACACACACACACATTTAAGAAAACCAAATAAATATAAAATATAGCAATACTGAAAACATACTGAGACGTATACACTCACATACATACATATAATAAACATATATACGCTCAGGCATATTTCTACAAATGTACGTGTATGTACGCATTGAGTCTGTGTGTGCGTAAGTATGTTTCTTCATATGTAAATGTGTAAATGTGTGTGTATGTTCATGGATGTAATACTTGCCATAGTTATTTTAGGTGATAATACTAGCTAATGGAACGGAAGACATATAGAATATGAAACATAAAGACTGAGATTGAAAAGGAGACTGCAATGAAGACCAACAGATATAATAAAACGGCTGAGTAAACGTATATTTTTTTCTTAGAAACATGCAGGACATTCGGGTAATTTCCTGAATTGTACATCTATTCCTATAATTATGGCATTCTCTTTGTTGATTAATGGCCTAGTTATGAATACATATATGTACATACATACATACATACATACATATATTCATACATACATACATAATACATCATACACATATATATATACATACATACATACTTACACCCACACATAAATATATTATTCACACACACACACACATATATATGTATGTATGTATGTATGTGTATGTATGTATGTATGTATGTATGTGTGTCGTGGAATAAAAAGTATACAAAAATCCACAACAAAGAGTTGAAAATAGAGTAAATAAAATGTAACTGTATTGAAGATATGGTACTTTCTGTTATCTCAAAGAATGTAAGAGAAACCTCTTAATGATCAGAATTACTAGTTTCCGGTATGAATCTGTCTGTCTGTTTGTCTGTCTCTCTTTATACATACATACATACATACAAACATACATATATACATACATACATACATACATACATACATATATATATATATAATATATATATATATATATATATATATAGATATGTATTTATATATATGTATGTATATATATATATATTATATATATATGCATATATATACACGGCTAATGCCTCGTGCACGTGTCTATATATACATGTTGGGGAAAAATCACCTCTTCAATAAATGTAACTCGAAATATTGTGTATTCTTTTTAGTTTCACTTTCTGTTAGCCTTTTGTTTTTATTTTTCAAGAAAAGGGAGAGAGGCGGAGAGAGCGAGAAAGGAAAAGCTATGGAAAGCGAGAAACTAAGACAAGAGAGCGAGAGAAGTGAGCAAAATAAACTCATCGATTGATTCAGTGGATCTGAAGAAAAAGACATGTTCTCGTAACTGCCAATAGTGATTCACGAAATGCTCGCTTTGGAATAGATATTTCTACATTTGTATATTGGTTCAACAAAAGAATGCAATTGTGTATTTTATTCGGGACATCGAACAAATCTATTTTGAAAGTAGTGCTGTTGAGGAACTGAGTGTGCATAACATACACTTCAAGAGACTTTTTTTTTATATAACACCATCAGTCCATTCATAACTGCTATATACTGTATAGCTAAACGAGCAACTAGCTTTGGTGCAACAATGGCTGATGAGGTGAGCACACACTGATCGATTTAGATATACAAGAATTACCTTGCAACAAATATTCTGTTACACACACGCGCGCGTGCATTAAATATATAAGTATATATTGTCTAATTTGTTTACAGATAACACCATAGCACCGAGAACCTGTAGGAATGTTGTGCACTGCCTGTGACTAGAGAGTTTTCTTAAATTAAATAGAATATTTGTGTATGTGTGTGTGTATGTATGCGAAATTTAAGTTATTTAAAATATGTTTGTGACGTATTTCAACTGCTAAAGGCAAATACACTGCAGAAAAATACTCTAGAGAAAAAAAATGACGGTAACTGCAGTAATTTGCCTGTAGCAGTTGAAATACGTCACAAACATATTGTAACTAACCTACTATTCGCCTATTCCTAAATACTGCTTGGTACTGATATTACTGTAATTTTCACGACCTTGGCAGTCTACCGGCGCAAATCAGTGAATGTTGTTGACTGTATTTTAATTAAAGCCACGGCTTGATCAGGTGTTTCCAGAGTTATCTCTCTTCGATATTACCCATTGATAAGGACTAAAAAGCTAGAAACACCGATGTCTGTGTATCCGACAGGTGACAGCACTAGACAGATATGGAGATTTTACACCTTTTTACCATAAGAGAGAATTTTTTCTCACAGAACTGCAGTGAATTTGCCTTTCGCAGTTGAAATAGATCACACACACACACACACACACACACACACACACACACACACACACACACACACGCACACACACACACATACACACACATTGTGTGTGTGCGTGTGTATAAACTGCAGCCTTTGAATTGCCGACGCGTGGATTCTTCCCTCTGCTTTTATTCCTATTACAACATTAGCTTCCACTTTTTGCAAGTGACTGGTTTGGTATTACTCCCAGCCAGTTACTCTGTGTCCATTTGTCTCTCCTCGGTTTGCCACGTGTATTATATTAACCCACAGGCCCAGCCGAAGCCCCCTATGCTGAGTCCGTTATCTTCGGATCGTTTACCCCCTGGTATGACCATCGTCCCTATACACGCTTCTCTTACAAAAACTCTGAAGAAGAAGATTAACCACGCTGATTTCTGGAAGCTTGGAAAAATGTTAAAATGATGGGCACAAACCAAATTAATACACACACACACATATATATTGGTGACTGTGTGGTAAGAAGACTGCTTACAAACCACAAACCACATGGTTTCGGGTTCAGTCCAACTGCGTGGCACCTTGGGCAATTATCTCATACTATAGTCTCGAGCCAACCAAAAACCTTGGAAGTGCATTTGGTAGAGGGAAACTGAAAGAAGCCCGTCGTATATAAATATGTATGTATGTGTGTATTTATGTGTGTATGTATGTATTTACGTTTGTCCCCCACCATCAAATGACTGAAACAAGTAAAAGAAAAAATAATACATGCATACATATATATGTATGTATGTATGTATGTATGTATGTATGTATGTATGTATGTATGTATGTATGTATGTATGTATGTATGTATGTATGTAACATATGGCACAGACGCACAGACCCCTGTAAAGATACATAACCATCACAGATGCAACACACATCTCACTCCTCGTTCCATATGGTCCTGCTTTAGTGTTTGTAGCAAGTTGGTTGCATGTATCATCATTGGTAAATTACTTGCTAGAATACATGTAATCAGCAGAAATCATAAAACCGATACTTGATGCAGAGTAATAGTATATCTAAGTAAAAGATTAATATGAAAGCATTCTCTGACTGTGTCTATCATTCTAGCATCTATATTCCTACCTTCTCCGTTTCTTTCTCTTCCTCTTTCACCCTCTCCACCTCTGTTTGTCTATCTGTCTGATTATCCGTCTGTCTGTCTGTCTGTCTCCTAATTTTCCTCTGTTTCTATTCCTCTGTCTTCACTCATAATGCAGGTCTCAGTCTTATTAATTCTCTTTCTCTCTCGTTCTGTTTTTCACTCAGTCAGTCTCTCTCACTCTCATTTTCCATCCATCTCCTTCCCTGTATCACTCACTCTATCCCCGTCAATCTGTTTGTCTGTCTATCTTTCTATTTTCCTCTTCATCTATTTCTCTGCCTTCACTTACGATTTACTTCTTCTCTGCCTTAGTGTTTCACTTTCTCTCTCGTTCTTTATTTCACTCACTCCGTCTTTCCCTCCCTCTCCTCCTCTCTCGCCTTTCTCATCCACTTCTCTCACGTTATCCCTCTGTTTCCGTCGATCTGTCTGTCTTCCTTTTCACTCGTTATGCTCTACTTCAAAACAATTTGCTCTTTTTATATACAAATTCCGGGTAGTTTTTGTATCAAATCACTAAACTCATGCTTTAGGAACATGAATATATATATATATATATATATATATATATATATATATATATATATATATATATATGATAGAGAGAGTGAGAGAGAGAGAAAGAAGAAAGAGAGAAAGGGAGGTGGAGAGAGATCTAAAAATACATTTATGAATAGATACAAAAAAAAAAACAAAGAAAAATAAAAAGAAAGGAAAGCAGAGAAAGGAAGCACCATTAAGATAACGGTTTCAGAACATTATCAAATACAAACAGGAAACAACAACAAAAACAACAACAGCAGCCACAACAACGACAACAAACAAATTTGAGGTGTGTGTTTAGGTTGCGATGGAAACCGAGCTTTAAATGGAGTCTTTTTTATCTGTCAGTTGCCAAACGAGCCTTTACTTTATTCTTAGAGAGAGTGATGAATGGCGTATTCGGCATCTTTATTTTTTTTAGTTCATATCTCTAGTAGAGTAAATTATAGAAAGCAAAACATTTCTTGAGAAGTTAGTACGACTAATGTGATATTATAAGAGAATTGTTTTTACAAAGTGCTTAGTGTTAAGAGAGTACATACACGCACATACATACAAAACACACATGCACAGACACACACGAACACCCATTGCACGATGGTTGTAGACTGATCCTAAAAACAATGGTCGAAGTAATCATCTTCCACTCAATGATCTCTTACTCTCTCTTTTTATCTTTCTCTCCATTGTCTAATTAAATAGATTTTTCCCCTCATTTTCTCTGTAACTTGTGCTTTTGGCTATCAACAATCTTTCTGCTTGGTGCATTTTAAAAATTACATCTCAGGCATTAGGAAAGGCAGAAAGAGTTCTTCTCATATCCTTTGCGGGATCCGCCGTGAAGAATATGTTCATATCCTCAGAAACAGGAGACATTGCCCCAATACTTACAATGTGAGGTGGAAGAAGGTTCGATTAAAGTACCCAAGGGCAAAGCGGTAGTGTTAAACGGTGAGATGGGTTAAGACTGCACCCCAAAGTCTAAGTATTTATACAAAAACAAACTTTTCCCCTAATAAAATATACATAAATGTTGTGTGTGTATATATATATATACGAGGGACGTTCAATAAGTAATGCCTCTGACCCACTTGTAGTTGTTTGATCTAGCTGAAATTTTGCATGTGCAATTATTTATATCTCTATAGATAAAGTAGCAAACTATTGTTTTCAGATTTACAGGTGTTTGAACTGAGTCAAGTGTGAAATGGAGCCTGTTGAGTGTCGAGCAGTGATCCGGTTTTCGTATTTGAAAGGACGCAGGAGACTTTTGATGAAATGAAAGTAACTTATGGTGATGATTCCCCATCATATGACCTTGTAAAATGCTGGCATTGTGAATTCAAACATTTTCGGAACTCTGTGGAAACAGCTGCCAGATCTGGTCGCACCCCTTCTGCCATTGATGAGGCATCTGTCCGTCAAGTTGAGGCTGCCATTTTGGAAGATCGATGCATAACTAGTCGCCAAATAGCTCATGAGGTCAAGATTAGTTCCGGGTCTGTGGAAACTATCATTCATGACCATTTGCATATGCAAAAGGTGTCTTCCAGATGGATTTCCAGGTTGCTCACACCTTTCCAGAAGCAAGAACGCGTCGAGGGCTCGAGGATGAATTTGGAGATGTGCCAAGAAGATGAGTAAAAGTTTTTCAAAAGACTGATTACACAGGATGAAACCTGGGTCCATCACTATGATCTAGAAACCAAAGCCCAGTCAATGCAGTGGAAGCACCGTGACTCACCTCCTCCAAAGAAGGCAAGGGTGCAGCCCTCCGCTGGCAAGGTCACGCCCACAGTCTTCTGGGACCAGGACGGAGTAGTGATGACAGATTTCCTGGCAAAGGGTACCACGATTACAGGAGCCTATTATGCTTCACTTTTGAGGAAATTAAGAGAAGCTATCAAAATCAAGAGGCGAGGCAAGATCAGAAAAGGTATCCTCCTCCTGCAGGACAACGCTCCGGTCCACAACTCGCGTGTCACCAGATCAGAAGCACAGGCGTGCGGCTATGAACTCCTTCCCCACCCCCTATTCTCCTGACCTTGCACCCTCTGATTTTCACCTCTTCCCAGCCATGAAGTTGCTTTTGAAAGGAAAGCGTTTCCCAGATGATGCAGCCTTGATTTCTGAAGTCACGTCGTGGTTGGAGGACCAAGCTGGGGTCTTCTACAAAAACGGTCTCCAGAGCTGCATCAAACGATTGGAGAAATGCGTAACTCTGGGTGGTTCCTATGTAGAAATGGACTAATAAATGTGCCAAGTTTCGTTGCTCTACTGCTTTGGGAAGTGGGTCAGGGGCATTACTTATTGAACGCCCCTCGTATATATATATATATATATATATATATATATATATATATATATAGTGTGTGTGTGTGTGTGTGTGTGTGTGTGTGTGTGTGTGTATTTATATCTTACTTGTTTAAGTCATATATATAGTTGTGTGTGAATATGTCTATGTGTGTGTATTTATGCTTGAATTTGTTCCCATCCTCTGTTTGACATGTTGGTTTGTTTACGTCCTCGTAATGTAGCGAGTCGTCAAAACAAAACGAAAGAATAAGTAACAGGTTAAAAAATGTATTGGGGTCGATTTGTTCGACTAAACCCTTCAAGGCTGTACTCCAGAATGGTCGCAGTCCAATAACTGTAACAAGTAAAAAAATGAAAGATAAATAGTATTTCGGATTTATTAAGGCGGCGAGCTTGGCAGAAACGTTAGCACACCGGGCGAAATGCTTAGCGGTATTTCGTGTGTTTTTACGTTCTGAGTTCAAATTCCCCTGAGGTCGACTTTGCCTTTCATCTTTTCTGGGTCGATAAATTAAGCACCAGTTGCGTACTGGCATCGATCTAATCGACTAGCCTCCTTCCCTAAAACTTTCGGGCGTTGTGCCTAGATTAGAAACGAATATTTCGGAGTTATTTAACTAAAAAATTTAGTTTCGAATATGTTATACCTTATAGTTTTGTGAGTTGTTGACATTGCTACACTCCAAAATGTGAAACTTTAGTGGTATGTAGCAGCTGTATCAACCTCTGTTATACATTTATTTATATGAGGACAGAATTAGACTAGAATGTGTTCGTGAATACCACGAGCGATAATAGTAACTTTTGGCTATTTACCAGGGGGAAAAATAAAGGTAACAAAATATCTTTAATCTCTTCAGTATATTGTGTTATGAAAGAATACATCTATCTATCTATCTATCTATCTATCTATCTATCTATCTATCTATCTATCTATCTATCTATCTATCTATCTATCTATCTATCTATCTATCTATCTATCTGCATGTATGTGTGTGTGTGTTTGTGTGTGCGTGTGTGTGTGTGTGCATATATAAAACCAACAATAGCTCTTTCTTTTTGACGCGTTTGACATTCAGGACAAGACTAAAATCAACCGGTGGAGGGCTCAGCCATCTCTAATATGCGTATGGAACACGAAACTGACTGTTGGGGCGGATGGTATGGCAACTGGTTTGGTATTGACCAGTTGAACCTGTATGTAAACAATACCTTAATTTTAATGTAATAATATAACATAGGTAACAAAATATCGTTAATCTCTTCAGTATATTGTGTTATGAAAGAATACATCTATCTATCTATCTATCTATCTATCTATCTATCTATCTATCTATCTATCTATCTATCTATCTATCTATCTATCTATCTATCTATCTATCTATCTATCTATCTATCTATCTATCCGCATGTATGTGTGTGTGTCTTTGTGTGTGCGTGTGTGTGTGTGTGTGCATATATAAAACCAACAATAGCTCTTTCTTTTTGACGCGTTTGACATTCAGGACAAGACTAAAATCAACCGGTGGAGGGCTCAGCCATCTCTAATATGCATATGGAACACGAAACTGACTGTTGGAGCGGGTGGTATGGCAACTGGTTTGGTATTGACCAGTTGAACCTGTATGTAAACAATACCTTAACTTTAATATAATAATATAACATAGATGTATAGTCTATCGTAAACCATATGATGGTCTGGGAACAGCATCGAAGACTTCGTTTTCATATCGTGTAT
The DNA here is from genome assembly GCF_006345805.1 of Octopus sinensis. Lineage (NCBI taxonomy): Eukaryota > Metazoa > Mollusca > Cephalopoda > Octopoda > Octopodidae > Octopus > Octopus sinensis. The sequence goes on along the minus strand of NC_043002.1, from coordinate 52,604,495 downwards.
ATTAATGTCTGAATGCAAGGAATCAGTCTAGTTGAGCCACTGTTTCTATAGCTTGTTCACTACATGTATTTGTATGACAAGTACAAGCCAAAAGTCGACATTTAATAGCTCCTCAGAGAATCGAAATCCTGTTGCGAACTTGATGACCACGAGCTTATCCACGACTTATTGGCACATGGATTTTTATGTTTGATACTAAATATTTGTGTTAAGTAAAATATTGACTAGTGTTGAAGTGTGAGTATGCTTATAATATACTAAGATAATCATTTCTGACGTTCTGACGCAACGATGTTTTTCGAATCAGAAATATATTGGGAAATCTTCGCAATGCATGCGAAGTTTCTTTTGACAGAATTGTTAACATGATTCTTCATCTCTTCTAAAATCAAAGTAAATCATCGTAATACTGGGCCTTGTAAAAAACATAAATTAATTTTTATTTTCTACTGAAAAAAGCCTCTTAAAGATTCAAGTAAGCCTGAAGACAGTATGACTATTTGAAGAAAGACTGTAGAAAGTATGACTTTATGCTAATTATTATTCAAGGAATTCACTGGACGAGCTGACAAACGGTTGCATCGTCTGACAACGTGCTTAGCGACATGTCTTCCAGTTTTTATGTTCTAAGTTCAAACCTCGCCGAGGTCAACTTTGCCCTTCATCCTTCCAAGCTCGATAAAATAATGTACCTGCCTGGAACGATGTAATCGGCGAATCCTCTTCTACTAAAATTTGCTGACCCTGAGCCAAAATTTGAAAGCATCATTGTTGTTGTTAAAATATTTATGATTCGTAGTTTGAAAAATTAATCAAGAATTTAAAAAAAAATGGAGAACATGCATAAAAATATTCGAGGTGAACAAGATAGTCTATGGTGAATGAAAATGTTCAATGTTAGTGAAAATGCCAAAATTGGAAACATTTATTAAAGAATGAAAATAGTTTTTGAATTATTGTTATATATACAAAGTAAGTATCAGATATCAAAAACTTCGATTATAAATCAATTATAGAGAAGTTTAAATCAAATTATAAGTCAATTATTTGACAGTTTCTTTTAACAAAATCTTCATAGTAATTCGTCATTTCCTTGACATACACAGATATATAATGTGTCCACAAGATGTGTCCACAAGATGAGAATAAACAAGAATTTCTGCTCTTTCTATGGTTGGATAGTTAAATAATTAAGACAATTTCAATAGACTTAGAGATGAATCAAGAACCTCAAGTAAATATCTTCTATTTGCTCTGATTTTACCGATACATCATACTGTCTAAAGTGATCAACCAAGAGTGTGTTGTAGTCTAAGGTAGTTTTCGTTCCACTCAGTAACTTTTAACCAGTAGTCTCAGATGCATAACGGATAACAGGTATAGCGATTTGTTTTTCCTAGCTCATTCTTTGGAGACATCGGAGCCAAGGAGATCATCTGTAAGACAATCTCCATTAAGAGATTAATTAGATACGCTCACCAGTTGCCAGTTCCGAGTGAAAGGATACAAAAATTTCAATAAAAACAAATGTTAGAGCAACCCACTGCCTCACAAATATTTAATTTCCTCTCACAACATTTAGCGTTCAAATCACGCTGCGCTCGACTTCATTTTCTTTCTTCTAAGTGATCAATAAAATAAGTTCCAGGCAGGTAATGGTTTATTTCAATTGACTATACATTCTCCCAGACAATTGCAATAAATCAATGTTAATTAGAAGAATTAAAGATATAGAAGTTTCAAATTTCAGCACAAGGCGAGAGGGTAAGCCGATTACATCGATACCTGTGCTCAGCTGGTACTAATTTTATCGACCCCAAAAAGATGAAAAGTAAAGTCGGCCCCGGTGGCATTTGAACTCTGAACGTAAAAGTCAGAAGAAATGGTGCTAAGCTGTTTGTTTGGTGCTGCAACAATTCTACAAGCAGGCCGCTTAAGAGATATAAAGTATATTGAATACAACTCCGTATTTTTGAGCGAAATTACATGAGTTAGCGGAATATTCAACATTTTCTCCAGATCATTATTTAGCACAAGTAGCAAGGGAGCAAAAGCAGCAACTCGGATTGGTAACTTGAAGTCTGTTTCCACATGTGACTATTTCATCACTATCCAATCAGAATTGTCATAAATATATGACACGCTGATAGTTTACTTAGGCATAAAGCAATAAAGATTGTATGATGTTTATACTTTCTCCAAGTAAGAGAACGAAAATGTTTTCTATCAGAAACTGAGCTCGAATGAATGCTTTGGCTCTGCGGTAGTTTTATTTTATAGAAGTTGCCATACAGCAGACGAAGTACGTCAAAATACATCGATTAATTTCATAGGTATAAGATTCATGAGAATGATGGATAATGATGGATGTATATACATAACATATATTTACCGATGCAATACTTGGATACATTATCAGTATTGTATACTGAGTGTAGGCGCGTGGCTTAGTGGTTAGGGCATACGGCTCAAGATTGCAAGGTCGTGAGTTCAAGTATGTACGTGTGCATATCTATGCACTTACATACATATTTGTATACATACTTATGTAAATGTAAAATTCTAAGTGTCGGTGTGATTATATGCATAGTTAAAAAAAAAGTTAATAATGATGTCATCTCAGTCATAATGATGATAGGATATAATTAAAACAATATAATCCTTTCCTGGAAATGTTTGGAAGGTGAAACTCAGAATAGGCAGTGTGGGGAAAAATGCCTCATAACGTTTCCCTAGTATTAATCCGGTCTTTCTTCCGAGACCTATAAAATATATACCAGCGAAGTACTGAGGTTCATATAATCAACAAAACCCTACCCACAATATTTGTGGTTATGGTATATATTTTGTTCGTTCTTTGTTTTCGGAGACAACCAAGACTCCACTCGTTAATACACTGCAACGATATAGGAAGCAGCCGACCTTGCGACTAGACATTTGTGGCTACTCCCGCTGTTTGAAATATTTTCAATTATACAAATTATTCTATAATATATATATATTATATATATATATATATATATATATATATATATATATATATATATATATATATATCCATTTTAAAAATATTTTGTGAATATGAATAGTGGTACAGGCTGGTAATATCCTGACTGTCGGTACCGCTTTTTTGTGGTTTGAAGAAATTCGAGTTTTGACTTGCGCACGTGCTGGATTATGGTGATGAAAGGCTGCGCCAGACAACCATTTTGTCTCCTTCTTGGCTAAGTGATACAGTTGGCTGGATGACTACTTTTATATCAGAAATGATGTAGGATGATTAGAGTGATCAATATGTCTCATCGTGATGTGATGAATGGAGTAATCCATAAGTTTCATCATGCACTGCTATTACTGAATATTGTGCTTCTGTCCGATGAATTTCAATCTTGAGGATTGTTTTTCTTCCTCTGAATCTCTCGACAATCCAGATTCAGCATGTAACTTAAACATACATATATACACAATATGGGATTACCGTTGATTCTCTTGAGTTCATCGATCATTTGACAGTTTTGATTTTCACGCCACAAAGTATTCAATAACCGGCCTGCTGTTTATCGTAGAAATAGTTATAACCGCAAATTAAAAAAAAAATTTTTTCGACTTTACCTGTAATTTTTGCAAAGATAAAATAAGTAATATTTAATTATTAGGGCGATCCATTCGATTACAACCCCTCAAAAATGTAGCTCTGAGACTTTGTTAGAAATCATTATAACGATTTAACGTTTTAACAGGTTTTCAATTTACACAAATTATTTTATTAATATATTTATATATATATCCCTTTAAAAAATATTTTGTGAATGTGAGTAGTGGTGTATGATACAGAACAATACAGAAAATTATGGAATCTAAGATTATTTTTTCGCCTTCAACTAAATATGATAGGAAAGCTTTTACTGGATCATCTTTATAGATATTACTTTCCGTTTGGATTAAAAATGCCGCCAGCAAATTCTGATACTTGCTGCTTGAAATATTGACGTTGTTGTAAGTTGTTTGAGCTGTATCCATGACAGGAACAATTAATTTTTAAGCCAAGCAACATTTATTACTAAATCTTTGGCTTAGGGGCGAATAATCTATAAGAGAATATAATGAAATTAGATTGTACAATATTCACTAAAGTCCCAATGGCATAAATGATAAAACAAAAATGTTAAGGAATCTTAATCCGAGAATCTGTAACTGAATGATGAACAGATCGCACCGAAGACTTCCCACACATTCTACGGTACACGTTGAGCCACTCGTCTGTATAAGAAATATCGTTAAATACGCATAATAAATCAGCATGTTAGTCCATATTCTTTCCAGCTCTTCCCATTCCATTCGTGCGATGTACGAGGAGGTGTTGAATATTTCCTAGCTTTAAAGGTATCGCGAAAAGGCTTGGTTGGAGGCCCAACCTTCCGAGTTCTTTTACAGGGCTTAGAAAAACTGAAGGACCGTTGCAATAACTATGTTAATCTTGAGGGAAACTTGCTGAATAAAATCGCAAGTAACTGATCTTCCTGTATTTTCTTTTACCCAAACCCATTTCATTTCTCTTAGTAAATAACCGATAAATATTTCAGCCCCATGATACGAATTTTATCTTGTTACTCTTGGTAAATAACTGAGAAACAGAGAATAGCTATAAAAATTAGGCTTTGAATTCCATTGGCCAAATCGTAGTTGTGAGAATATGTATTCTTGCACAAAGCATATTACTAAACGTATAAAAGTAGAAGGCACCTACCTACCTACTGGGTTACGGGAGAAGACTGCCAGCTCTGTTAGCTGAAAAGTTAGTAAGCCGAGTCTTAACATAATCTCAGCCTTGTACTTATGGTTAAAAGTCCTTGTTATCAAATGACACACTCCGCTTAGCTTAAAGACAGGTACAACAGAGTTGGAATAATAAATTGCGGTATCGTAAATGGAGATGTGAATCGCTAACAGCCTCTTGTGTTTAACTCTTGTAAATCGCTGTTAATGTTGCTTATCCCTACATTAGTAAGAAACAGCACGTTTGAGGGTTAAAAAGTTTGCGTCACAATCAAAGTTCCGGATTAGATTTCACTGTGTGGAGGCTAGGGCAAGTGTCTTTTACGTTTGTCTCTGATCAACCCAACTCTTGTGAGTCCGCAAAACTGGGCTCGCCGGGTGGATTGCATCTGTATTTCAAAATTACATCATTCTCACACACAGTGCAATACTGACTCTACTTGAGAATTACGTTAAGAGTACACGTGCCTGTGGTATACTTAGCCACTTATACATTAATTCAATAAGCAGGCAATTCAGTTGAACTAACGACTGAATCCACATCATCAAAACCAACGGAGATGCATTAACTTACTTTATTCACTTATGGTTGACAAATTTACATCATGTTAAACGTTGAAATCCTAATACATTTACAAATTGCAAATTAAACATCCCGGTTTTCGGTAGGCAAAATCTTGTGTTTGTAATTACTTCGTAGTATATGGTGAATATCATATCTTTGTACAGTGTATCTAAAGTGAGTCAGCTCATCAGAATCTAGCCAACTTTATACGCTAATAGGAAAGTTCTCCATGCAGTCGCCAAGCCTCTTGAAAATAACAGCCAAATCGCCTTCCCATTATACACTTCTTATGCATAATATGTCTAAAATTAGCTGAAATAGTCTTTGTTGGACTGCCTTTCATCATAGGTCTACTTATTTAGGGCTAGCATGAAAAAAACCGAACCAAACTAAATATTGATTTTAAATAGTGACACAAGACCAGCAATTTCAGGGGAGAGGGTAAGTCGATTTTATCGACCCCAGTGTTTAACTGTTAGTTACTTTACCGACCTCGGAACGATGAAAGGCAAAGTCAACTCCGGGTGGCATTTGAACTCAGAACGTAAAGTCGGAAGAAATGCTACTAAGCATTTTTTCCTGCTGCGGTAATGATTGCCGCCTTAAACCAAACAAAATATTGAGCACTTATTTAAAAAAGAAATAAGTCTGGCACGTATTCTATCAGTCATTTTTTCAATAGAACTACTTAGTTAATGGGACGTAAATATATCAATACCGGTTGTCAATCGGTCGTGATGGTAAAGGATAATTACAAACACACTCATACTCACACACATACACACACACACACACACACACACACACACACACACACACACACACACACACACACACACAAACATATATATATACGTTTGTGTGACATATGTGTTAAGGTTCGTTGCCAAGTGGTTAGGCTGTCGCACTGACGATTGCTAGATCGTGGGTTCGATTGTCAGACTGGGTGGAACGTTGTATTCTTGAGCAAAGCACTTCATTTCACACTGCTTCGATCAAGGGGGGGGGTGTTGGCCTACCCGCCTAGCCAGCGGTGGCGGTGTGTGTGTGTGTCTGAGTGTATGTAAAGATGAATATATGTACATGAGGTACATTTTCAGAAAAATCAGCTCAATGACATGAGAAGCGAAAGATTTGGTGAACACTTACATACACACATACGCACGGGCAACCAGATCGAACCATCTCAAGTGTAACCGCCCCCCGAAATGTGTTCGTATTTGGAAGATAGAAACTGAAAGAATTCCCTCGTACATATATATATATATATATATATATATATATCCGTCGTATGTATATATATATATATATTATATATACATACATATATATGTATATGTATATACTTATATACGTATATAAGCGTATGTTTATGTATACACACACACACAGACACATATATATATTTCTTTACTACCCACAAGGAGCTAAACACAGAGGGGACAAACAAGGACAGACAAACGGATTAAGTCGATTACATCGAACCGACCCCAGTGTGTAACTGGTAGTTAATTTATCGACCCCGAAAGGATGAAAGGCAAAGTCGACCTTGGCGGTCTTTGAACTCGGAACGTAACGACAGATGAAATACGGCTACGCATTTCGCCCGGCGCGCTAACGTTTCTGCCAGCTCGCCGCCTATATATATACATATATATACATACAGACATACGTATATATTCGAATATATATGCGTATATCTATCTATCTATCTATCTTTCTATCTATTTATCTATCTATCTATCTATCTATCTATCTATCTATCTATCTATCTATCTATCTATCCATATATAGACATATTCATATATAGGGTATGCATGTATATTTGCATATATGAGTGCATTTGTATTTGTGTGTATGTGTGTGTGTGTGTGTGTTGAATAACTGAATGAAGCCATAGAGTGCGTCTAAACTTACTGTCTTGTTTTATTAATTAATTTATCTTGTATAAATAGTACTTTTAGCAGATGCTCCAACTATTTTAACTACATACAAACATCCGTTTAGCTTGAGAGAAAGCCATTAAGAAGAAGATAGTTGAAGAATATAAAAAAAATGAAAATCTCAATTACTGCTGCTATTCAGGCTCCAGGTATACGTATACAGATTTTGACGAGATTCTTATCCCTTCTCTTTTTCTCTTTCTCTATTACAAAAAGAAGTGATATGCCTGCTAATCTATATTTGTAAGGAAAATCCTGTTTAGGTTTTTTATGCTCACGAAAGTTTACTGAACGAATAAGACTAAAGTAACAAAGAGACAACATATAACTACAGAGCAAAATCCGGAAAATATCTGTTTTAGCAATGATATATCTTGTATGTTTTGCTTCGAAATAACAATTATATAAACAATATTTTATAGACATTGCATAAAATAAATTATTCGATACAAAACCGTTTTGTATAGCTTTATTAATTTCGTTATCTTCTATAAAGGGTACTTATAAAGGATGTGGAAACTATATGTATATATATATATATCATATGTATAATATGTATGTGTATATGTATGAATATTGTGTTTAGATATACAGTAGTTTTTAAATCTATTATTAAAAACGTATACAAGGTAAAGGGGACAGCATGATATACAGAACAGTGCACAGAAAAAAAATATTACGAAGACACCTGAACACTTACACTTACACGAAAGGAACACATTGAAGAACATAAACACACATACACACACAAACAACTACACGCACACACGGGCCCACGCACGCACACACACACACACACACACACACACAAACGCATACATACTCCACGTGAAAGAATTCGAGTGTTTTTGCTTGTTTAAGTTGGCAAATTGCTTCGTGTGCTATTTTTGAGGAATCTTACCAACTCAAGTGGTTTCAGCGCATATCTTTCAAACAAGTGGAACACACACACACACACACACACACACATACACACACACACACACACACACACACACACACACACACACACGCGCACACACACACACACGCACACACACACACAGGCGCGTACATATACACAATTACACGCACACAAGCACGTATAGTCAAAGAGTTACAGAAATCATTTCCATACGCAAATATTCATGCGTATGCACATAAATATATATATAATATATATATATATATATATATATATATATGTGGCATATATATGTGTGTTCATATATATGAACATACACATATATGTGTGTGTATGTGTGGATACACACACATACACACCAGCATATGCACAAATACAAGTCCGCACATGTATATATATACATACATATATACATACGCACGCACACACGCACAGACACATACACACATGCATATGTACATATGTATATATTATATCTACACACACACCAACAACAGTAGGGTAACCAACATATATTTGCAACATATATGCGACATATAAATGTAGGCATTATTCGAATGACATGAGCCACCGTGTAAACAAGAACACACACGCACACACCTGCGCACAAACATTGTTCTTTATAAAATTTCTGAAACTACATATCTGCGTATCAAGTTATGAGCGTATGTATGATTATATGCATATATACGTGAGGTGTATGCATCTGTATGTAAGTGTGTGTATATGTATATACAAAAACCACACACACACACACACAACACACACACACACACACAACTATATATATATACATAAATACATACATACACAACACACGCATACAATACCACACAGTACAACATATATATGTACCTATTATCTACTCTCTATCATCTATCTATCTATCTATCCATCTATCTCATCTATCTATCTATCATCTATCTATCTATCTATTCTATCTATCTATCTATCTATCTATCTTCTACTATCTTTTTCTATCTATCTATCTATCTATCTATCTATCTATATATCTATCTATCTATCTATCTATCTTTCTATCTATCTATACATTACATATACAAACTCGCGCTCACACACATAGGTGCATACATGTTCGCACTTGCGTTCGTAGACATACATACGCGTGCTCAGGTAAAAATATGATATAGAGCTCAATATGTTGTATACAGAGGATATTTATCATATGGGAGTTAACAGCTTGAGTTCAATCCTTAGGTGGAGTGTTCACCACTGTGGGACAAGAGAAAATTTGGAGTTTTATTGGGCTTAGTTATGATATGTATATCAGGATATACAGGGTGTGAACTATGTGAGAAAAAGGATAATGACATTTATGGGTTCGTATTGTAGCTAGAACTTAATAGTGAATTTCTTCTGAAATTTATCAGGAATTATTGGACTAATAACCTTTGATCGCTTAAGCAGATAGAAGTCGAAAAATTAGTTTATAGTTTTCTAAAAGATGCCTATGATATTGCAAGGAGTGGAAATAACTCAAATCCTAACAATAACGTATCTATTCATTCTTTATAGGTTTTGGCAGATTCGGCCGTGAATATCTGATTGCAGTTGTTTTTCCTGTCGGAAAGTACTTCTATCTTTTAGACGATGTGTGTTCATAAAATACACGAGTCACCTGTTTAAGAGGACTTTAAGGCACACAAATATAAGCTGGGTGTCCTGCTATATATTTTGGATGAGTCCTTACTACTTGCGCCATCATGACCGTCTGTAAGTAACAATTTGTTTTATATATAGAGCAATCTTTTTGGCAGTGGCAGCTAAAGTTTTTGCAGAGAGCGCAAGCTCTGCTTTTCTCTCCTCAACTTTTCAAATCAAGTGGAATCCTTTAATTTCACCCGCTTACCTTCTAGGGATAGACTGTAAAGCTATCTTGTGAAGGCTACTCCAGCAACGGACGCTTGTTTTTTGTTGCTATTGTTAGTGTTGTTATTAGTTTGTGTTCAGTCACTGTTATTGTTTACGTCGTTGCACTCGTTGTTACTTATTTCTTTATTGCCCACAAGGGGCTAAACACAGAGGGGACAAAAAAGGACAGACAAACGGATTAAGTCGATTACATCGACCCCAGTGCGTAACTGGTACTTATTTAATCGACCACGAAAGGATGAAAGGCTAAGTCGACCTCGGTGGAATTTGAACTCAGAACGTAGCGGCAGACGAAATACCTATTTCTATTTCTTTACTACCCACAAGGGGCTAAACACAGAGAGGACAAACAAGGACAGACAAAGGGATTAAGTCGATTATATCGACCCCAGTGCGTAACTGGTACTTAATTTATCGACTCCGAAAGGATGAAAGGCAAAGTCGACCTCGGCGGAATTTGAACTCAGAACATAGCGACGGGTGAAATATCTATTTCTTTACTACCCACAAGGGGCTAAACACAGAGAGGACAAACACGGACAGACAAAGGGATTAAGTCGATTATATCGACCCCAGTGCGTAACTGGTACTTAATTTATCGACCTCGAAAGGACGAAAGGCAAAGTCGACCTCGGGGGAATTTGAACCCAGAACGTAACGGCATACGAAATACCGCTAAGCATTTCGTCAGGCGTGCTAATGTTTCTGTCAGCTCGCCGCCATTGCACTCGTTGTTGTTACTGTTGTTGGAGTTGTTGTTGCTGTTGTCGGGGCTGTTGTGTTTACTACTTATGTTGCTGTTTCCGCTTCATCTGGCGTTGCTGCCGTTCATACCGTTGTTACGTTCAGTGCCTTTGTCGTCGTTTCTTTTCCTATCATAACTGCAGCTGCTGTTAATTTTGTTGTTGGTGCTGTTGCTGTTCTTACTGTAACTATCATTTGCAGTTATAGAATGGTGCAAGTTTTTGAACTTTGAACTTTCAGCGATGAAATGCCATCCGCTCCTTCCATGAGTAGAATGCCACTTTTGCTAATATTGCTACTGCGACTGGTATTAATCGTTCTGTAGCAATAGTTGCTGTTGTTATTGTTACTGTTGCTTGCTGCTATAACAGTGGTACAGTAAATGGACTTTCAACGCCTGAAAATTGTTCTCTCCCCATTCTTTGAACATGGCGAAGACATGTGTTGCATCTGACTTTGCGAGTCATCTCCTATCTCTTACTTTAGTTTGCTTCTATGGAAGTAATTTTTTGCATTATATAGATATATACATTTATAATGACTTTAGCAACATTTTATTTTGAAGGTAGCATTCTTTAATTATTTTATTTCTACGCAATTATATTTTTCTTTGCTATGAAATTTAGAATCTACATTTATAGATATTTAGTAATTCGTTCACCTCTACAGAGATGTCTATTTTTCGTTGAAAAGATTTAAAAAAAAAAAAAAGAACGAAACATGCCTAAATTTGCTTTCGGTACTTGTAAGAGGATGGAAAATAATGTTAGTCATTGACTAATATTGGTTTTACTTACTACATCAGTATTTGCAGGTAGCTTTTTTCATTCTCCCTATATTAACGATGTTACTAATAGCTTGACTATTATTTTTATTCAGTTAGCGTCTCAGAGGTATTTGATACAAGAACAATCTGACTGGAAGGATATGAATTGAAAATCTGACGCGTATATCACATACAATTTGTGTGCATAGATATACACTTACAACAAACACATATACTCTCACCGATATATATCCGTATAAATATGTATGTGTTTGTGTGTGTGTATGTCTGTATATATATATATACATACACAATAGCCACATATGTGTTTATGTGTGTCTGCCAGTGTGTGTATACACACCCTGTGAAAGCTTTAAACTTTTGCCTACGCATACACACATTCCCATATGCTTAGAAAGTGGCACATTTCTGCATTCAAATATCCATGTGCAATATTTCCTGCTGTGCACCTCATTGGGAATCTTTCATCCTAATCTCAGAGCGACCGAATCCTTGTGATTAAAATTTTGTGGGATGGAAACTGTGCGGAAGCCTTTTGTGTAGAAGAACTTTTCCTGTTATCAGCTGATAGACTTAATATGTTTCTCGGCTTAAGACCACCACCACCACCACCACCACCACCACCACTATTTCCCTGGGTACTTTAAGCAAAATCCACCCTACTCCATTCATTCAGACCAAATTTCCTGTCTGAGAGTAACTTTCAGGGTTCCTAAAAAAGGGTATTTGGGGTGCGGTGCTGTCATTTTTTCCCCATTGCTATGCCACTAAAATATATTGCTACACAGACGCCTATATATGTCGACACAAGTTTTATACGTAACTGCATATTCCTGAGATGACTCTAGAAATGTATTCATACACTCACTCATACATACACTGGGACACATATATATGTGCTCACACAGACACACACATGCACACACACCACACACACACACACACACACACCACACACATACACACACACACACACGCACGCACGCACACACATTTCCTGTTCCGCTAAGAAGAGGTGTACGGTACCGGAATTTTCAACTCGCGCGAGATATAACAAACTATTCCAAATTGTTGTCAGAGTATCCGCGTAAGTGGAGTCAAGAAGGGCTAGTTTGTATTGGCATCGAGCTGTGTTAGTTGTAATAATGAATTCTAACCGAATAACAGTAATATTTCGAAATCATTTGATACGTAAATTTCCGCAAACCTCAAATGTACGTATTTAATTATTTTGAAAATATCACTATTTGGTTTGATTTCATTATTACACACGCACATACACACCACAAACGCACGCGCGCACACACATAGAGTTTTCTCTGTATCTTTATCGAGTTATCTATACATTCATATAACTTCGGATAAATGTGTAGAATAACACGTCTATGTACACTGGAGCATAGCATATTCTCACAAGCTTGCCTCTGAAGTCACATCAATCACAAGAGAACTCTATAAATACATAATAGACTAAGTTAAAATATTTAGTGTAACGACACGCTTCTACATGATAGAATTATGATAGAATAAAACATCTGAAAAAGAAAATCATACAATACCAATAATATGGAGAAAATACATATACAAGTACATGAATATATACCAACAGATTTGTGGACAGGCACACTTTCATACACATACGCGTACACCGACGCATGCACACTGGGACAGACGTGGAGAGGGATGTAAATATTTATCTAGACATACATACACACATATACACAGACACGTCTCACCTATGCCGGCGCTGAAACGTATACTCTTGTGAACATATAACATATTTGCAAGCAAATAAAAGCATACACTCCAGTACACACACATACACACACACACACACACACAAATGTACACAAATACACACATAAACACACAGAGGTACACAGTCATACACACACCGATACTAAACGTCGCTCTCTCTTTCTCTTCTGTGTGTATGTGTGTGTGTGTGTGTGTGTATACAAACACACACACACATATATATATATAAAACATCACAGCCATACGCCGAGTTCGTGTGCAGAATGAAGGCTTACACAAACAGATACGTATACACGAAGTTATATCGACATAAAGACAAGAACACGCAAACATACAAACGCTCGCAAAACAAAACATGTCCTTAAATACACATGCACACAAATACAGCCTCGACATCATCCCTCCTTCACTCATACTTATTATCTACATATCTCTGATGTAACTCTAGATGTATACCGTGCTGCTATAGTCCTAAATATTTGCACAGAAGGGCAATTCATATACAAATATGCTACGTTCTATTTACAAACTTATACAGAAGAATCGTAGTCATGCTTGCGTATAACATTTGAGAAAACAGCAGCCAGTAGAAGAAGCCTCAATGTAATTAAGTGTTTTACGAGAAAAAGCAGTCAAATCTCTGATAATTACCTTACTGTCTCAGAAACGTACAGGAAAATGTAGTCCTGTATACAATATTACTGAATAAAAACAAGATGAGGTTCAGTGATGGCCGGAGACCGCATGTAAATTTGTTAACTCAATGAAGCTCCGAACTCCACACCTCAGACGACAACTATGGCTACGGAGTCCACGCTATTCGATGCGGTGCCCTCCCAGTGGGGCGTTGCGAAATTTGCAATCTGGACTCATCGGACATGGTCAGCATTCGTGAGAGACGTGAAACTGTTGGTCAGAGCCAGCCCAAACCAACCCGAGAGAATGCAGCCGGAAGTCAGAACAAGTACAAGATTGTGCACAAGCAAAGTGATGTGCATGTTAGCAGTCAGTGCTAATCTGGTGCTAAACATAACGAATAATATAGCAATAATAACAGCAACACTGGTGTAACAAACACATCGCGTGCACACATGAATAGAAATATATAACTGAGCGAGCACTCACACGTTCCCAGGCATCTCTACATATACACAAAAAACATATACACGTATATCTAGGATTACATCTAGTATATTTACACATATATCTAGGATTACATCTAGTATGCCCTTGCTTCACTATGGCTATAATTGTTAACTACATACACCAATACTTAACTATTTACACGTTCGAAATAGTATACACTAGCGCGCAAAAGTCACTCGTAGGTGTTTTTTTACAAGTTACTGCGATCTCGACCTTTATTCTCTAGAAAAACGACGACGCCGTGGTGATCTCATTCTTGCTCACAACATCATAAGCGGAAAGTGTAACCTCTCGAAAGAGCTGTTCTTCACTCCTGCTCCAGAGCGTCGGCTGCGGGGTCACTCCGAAAAGCTCTATCTGCGACGATTTCATCTCAATCGAAGGAGAGGGGCTTTCTCCGTCCGGGTTGCGGATCCGTGGAATAAGTTGCCGGACGAGATAGTGAAGATGCCGACGACAGCTCGGTTCAAAGTCTATCTTGACCAGAAATGGCCTGAACTCTTTACATGAACACCCTCCCTGTACTTAACTCCATGTCCCCCTACATGGCCTTGCTTTTTGCTTTTTGAGCCAAAAAAATAACTTAAGATAAGATATAAATTATATATATATACATATACACATACACACAAGTGAGTGAATCTGTCTCCAAATAATGAGATGGATGAATCCTACGCGCCCACGAAAATTTAAGTCATGTGCAGCTGCGTCAAGCTGTTATTGAATATATTGTTAAATATAGAAGTTGCTGAAACGCATGATTTATGAGAACCTCGGCTGACGTACGCAGCAGATCGGGCGACAACCAATTGTGTGTGTTTACCAAACCATGGCATGTCTGATAGTAAAAGCGCTTGAGATTAAAAACTGTATTTTCAAAAAGAAAAAGAAAAAGAAAACACAAAAACTAGCAAATAAAAACCCCTTTATTAATGTAAATACACAGATTTCGGACAAATCTATAACATTTTAAAAGAAAAGTGATAAATTATATAAAAATATAAAAAAGGAAACATTACATTTGGAATTATTTTTGAATTTCGAATTAAAGTTTTATTCTCTACCCATTATGAAATACATTTCGTTTCACTTTATCAAAATATTCCCATTTAAATGACTGTAAATATGTAGCTGTACAATGAATAAAGCTATTTTCAGATAGTCGAAATAACTGAGAGTGATTGAAAATCAAAGCATCTTTGTTTCGGCATGTTGATGAGGCTCTATTTGTCCTTAGAATTACTACTAATCGATATTTTTATAGCTTGGCTAGCTTAGGGAGGTAGATAAAAATGAAGATTTCAGTTAGATATATACACATCACCGCGTATTCGTCTTTATATTAAGGTAAACAATCAAGTATTAGACTCGAGAAGACTTTTGCAAACCATAACAATGAACTCAATATTGAAAATTATATTATCCGTATTATCATATACATTCAATATGTCTAAACGTACTCATTGTTGACTCTCTCTCTCTCTCTCTCTCTCTCTCTCTCTCTCTCTCTCTCTCTCTCTCTCTCTCTCTCTCTCTCTCTCTCTCTCTCTCTATCGCCATGTTAAATCGCTAGCTTCTGCACGCATTTTTTTCTCCCCTTGTTTCTCTCCGTGTTTCTTTCCTGTGTATCTTTCTGTTGAAGAGCGTAGGCTCGAAACGTAAAACACTTGTTTTATTTATATTTCTGAGCGCCATACTAATACAATTGTTTGTTTGTACTCCACCTGCCTTCGTCTTTTGTTTATTTTCATAAAGCTTCCCGTTATATGTATATATATATATATATATATACATACACATACATATATACATATATATGTATATGTGTGCGTGTGTATGTGTATATATATAAATAAATAAATATATATAATATATATATATATATATATATATATATATATATATATAGTGAAGGCGCATGGCTCACTGGTTAGAGCGTCGAGCTTACGATCGTGAGGTTGTGAGTTCGAATCCCGGACTGGGCTGCGTGTTGTGTTCTTGAGCAAGACACTTTATTTCACGTTGCTCCAGTTCACTCAGCTGTAGAAATGAGTTGCGACGTCACAAGTGCCAAGCGGTCTCTGCTGTTTCCTTCCCCTTGGATAACAGTGGTGGCGTGGAGAGGGGGGCCGGTATGCAAGGGCGACTGCTGGTCTTCCATAAACAACCTTGCCCGGACTTTTGCCTGGGAGGGTAACTTTATAGGTGCAATCCCACGGTCAGTCATGACCGAAGAGGATCTTAATATGTATCTATCTATCTATCTATCTATCTATCTATCTATCTATCTATCTATCTATCTATCTATCTATCTATCTAGCTAGCTATCCATCTGTCTATCTATCTATCTATCTATCTATCTATCTATCTATCTATCTCTATCTCTCTATCTCGATCTATGTACTATAATAAAGCTATAAGATGATATAATTAGTTAGCTTGACATTTGGTGACAACAGCTTTCATCAAATCTCTAGAACCTTTCTTTGAATTTTTGCATATGGCACTTTTCTACAGGCTGACAATTTGAGTTTCAAAATCCAATCTCCTTGAGCCTCTTACGTGGCAGTTTAGCTCTCGTACCAAGGGCACCAATTGCCGCACGAACAATTGACATCGAAGTCTTTCATAATCTCTTCGCGATTTTGGCCTGGTTCTGATATTTCTCATATGTCCTCATTCTTTTAGTATTTACTCAACTATTGTATGATATTGCAAAGATCTTTAACTGTTTGTATTTTTGTCCTGTATAACCATATCTGGTATTCTTGCTTCAATAGTATGGTCAGTTTTTATGGGAAAATCCTACAAAACCTTGTAATCTCTTGTCACACACTCTGACACGTCTTCAAACCATTTTTCTGCTACCTTGAATTCACATACTCGGCTAACATTTCAATGCACTCTTTCACCCACATAGTCATACCTGTGCTTATATTCTTTTTGTGCTAACTTCTTTATTATCATTATATTATTATTATTATTATTATTATTATTATTATTATTATTATTATTATTATTATTATTATTATTGTTATAATTATTATTGCTGTTGTTATTTTCTTCTTCTTCTTCTTCGTCTTCTTCTTCTCTTCTTCTTCTTCTTCTTCTTCTTCTAATAATAATAATAATTCTTATTGTTATTATAGTGATGAGACACTAGGGAAAAAAACAACTAGATGCGTTACTCTAACGTTGCCAATAAATTCTGGTTGGCCTTGGTAACAGAAATTATCATTATCAAAAATGCTGTATTTCTTATTTGAAATATCAGAGATCTGCTCACCTCATGATTCTGTTGATTTAGGAGAAAAAATTGCATCTACTTAACAAGGTTGTCATTTTTTTTCTTTTCTTTAAGATGTACATATAAATTTTCTCTATAACAATGGAACTCAGAAACAGAGATGGCACCATGGGATATACAAACGACAACGAAAAAAATCTCACTCGAAAACACGTTTTAACAGCTGCAATAACAATAGTAGTAAACAACTCGAAAACCAACAAAAATCAGAACCAAAACCAACAAAAAAAAATATTCATAGCAATGACTTCTTAGGCATTAACCACTTATTATCTAGGTGAGAAAGTATGAGAAGATATAACGTTCTGTTATTTTCCTTAAAATATTAGTATTATAATTACAAACACTGTCTGTATCCTGAGAGCATTTTAACGTATGCATAATAATAATTGTTTATTTATTAGTCACAAGTGCCAGAAGCATACAATAAAATGCAATATACTTTAAACAGGGGACTTACAAACAGATCTGAACTGGGACAGACAGGTTAGATAAAACTGAAGGAAGGAGATGAAAGACGATATAACAATAATTTTTTCTACTAAATGCGCAAGGCTTGAAACGATATACAATAAACAAGAATAATAAACAAGAACAAAAACATAAATAATGATTTTATATTGTGACACAAGGCTACCGATTTCGGGGAAGGGTGAAAAGTCGATTACATCGACCTCAGTGCTCAACTGGGGCTTATTTTATCGACCCCGAAACGATGAAAGGCAAAGGCGAACGGAATGTCGTTAAGCATGTCACTGAATATTGTGTACGCCTGAAAACATTTCATAAACCATGTTCTCTGCTTTGGTTTTCACTGGAACTATGCCTGCAGGTCCATCAAAGGGTCGAGTCATAGGTAAACGTGCCTAATTAACGGCGATCACACTTTCCATCGAATAACATCTGGAAATACAGCAGCCTCACAGCACATTCCTGCATATCTTCAGCCATAGCGTACCGAGTCTGGCTTCGAGAGAATGGTGGCAGAAGATTGTTCATCTGACTAGTAGAATGCATCCCTTCTTAAAAAACTGAAAAAAAAGCATACGCCCTAGTCTGGTAAAACATGTGAAACAACAAACGTTTGTTAGTCAGATATCACAAGACGTGATGTAGGTATTCAATAGCTTTGCCTAACTTTTCAACGAAAGTATCTTCTCAGCCTATTTCGTGTCAATAGTCACCTTCTATCTCCGTTCCCAAACTATAAGATTTACAAACATGCACCATATACCAAAAAAAAAAAAAAAAATAGCACTACTAGAACTCAATAGTAAAAAAAAAACAAATGTAAAAAACAGAGTAAAGCGTTGCACCTACTTATGGCACACAGAGCTGTATTCAGAAACGTAGTGAAAGACAGGTTATAGAGCTAAAACAATAGGTAAAAAGAAACAAATATGATTTGTAACGTTGGAACAAAGCCAGACGTTTAGTTGATGGAATGGATATAGTCGATAACATCAACTACAATACTTGACCAGTACTATAATCTATCGACTCATAGTAGGAAGAAAGCAAAGTTGAACGGAACATTATTTCAGTTTGGAACTTTAAGGGACGTAACTAAACATTGTATAGATTTTGTTTGATGCTTTCAACGCTTTTGTAACAAAATGAATAATAATAATAATAATAATAATAATAATAATAATAATAATAATAATAATAATAATAATAATGATAATAATAATAATAATAATAATAATAATAATAATAATAATAAAATAATAATAATAATAATAATAATAACGAGAGCAAAAGATCATAGCAAGAATAAAAATAGAATGACGATAATGATGATTATGATGGTAATGATAATAAATAGCCTTTATTACACTCGAGCATAATATAAACAAAGACGTGCTAGGGTTAGACACCCGCATAAAACATAAATAATAATTATATCAAAATAGATGTAGAAATTAATGAAGCCAATAACATTATCCATAGAAACAACAATAAGAAATGCAACAACAACAACAGTAACAAAATATACCATAAAAAACAGCAGGGCATATTGTTGAAATTGTTCCAAAACATTCAGTCTTCAAACACTATGCCTGAGCGAGCGCGCATGCCCAAGAGAATATATATATATATATATATATATATATATAATATATATATATATATATATATATATAAATGTGTGTGTATGTATGTATATGTGTGTGTATATGCTACACACACAAGCAAACACACATAGGCATGTATGTGTTTCTCTTAGTACAAACCTCGGGAATCAGTACTCAATGCATATCACACAGATAATTACTGATTCTCGAATAAGCACAAGGACCGACATTTTGTGAGAGGAAAGCAGGTTATATATTTACTCCAGTACTTTATTTCATATTGTTAACGTCAAGATGAAAGGCAAAACTGGCTTTTGCGGCATTTGAACACAGAGCACGAAGAGCCGAAACAATACCACAAGGCATTTAGTTCGATGCTGAACTATTCTGCCAATCCATTGCTCTTATATACTTGAGTTAACAACAACAGCAGCAGCAGCAGTATCAGCAACAATAACAGCAACAACAACAACAACAACAACAACAACAACAACAACAACAACAACAACAACAACAGTTTCAGACTTTGGTACAAGGCCAGCAATTTCTAGGAAGGAAGTCGATAACAGTGCTCATTTCATTGACCACGAAAAGATGAAAGGCAAAGTCGACCGTGGCGGTATTAACGACGGACGAAATTCCGGTGTGCTAACGACTCTGCAGCTCACCGCCGTAACAAGCAATAATAACACACACACACACACACACACACACACACACACACACACGCTCACACACACACGCGCACACACAAATACTCACACGCATGAACGCATACACACACACACTTAACCCCTCCCCCCGCCATGAGATGCAGTCCTTGTTGCGGTGAGGTGTTTGTGTGTCTCAGTGATCCTGACCCTAAGAGCTTTACTAACGAGGCGCAAGCTTCTGGCAAGGCCGCCCATGCTCGATATGTCAAAGCAAAGAGACCAGACCAAAACAGACCGCTGCTTCCCAGAGGCAAAACTGGGTTTGTATAGAGCCAACTCCTGTAGAAAAAAAAATCGAAGCAGAGTTCCAGAACCATCGATGGCAATTAAAAATCAATAACCTCAGCTAAAGAGCATCAACACCATGAGGCAAAAATGCTAAAAATAAATTCATATTTACACCCTCTGGCCTTCACAATACCTAGTTCTGTTCCACAATAGACGTTACAAGTATCATCGCTTATGCGAATTACTCCAGCTCTTCACAACGTTTAACGGAAATTTAATTTAATTCAGACATTTCTCAGCAATGTAAAACTACGAGTTGGCAATGAAAGAAGGAAAAGATGAAAACGAAACAAAAAAAAAAAAAAACGTCATTGTCTGGCTGGCGTCTGAGACTGAATCTGGAATATTTGCTGGACGGTTACATGCCACCTGACCAAGTCCATGATCAATAAGGACTGCGGAATGCACACTGGCACAAATGGGTTCCGCAACAGCGAGATAAACAATAAAAAACAAACAAAGACGATGCAAATCACGATCACGATGATAATGGTGATGATGATGATGATGATGATGATGATGATGATGGTGATGATGATCATGATGGTGATGATGATGATAATGATGAAGATGGTGGTGGTGATGATGATGATGATGACGATGATGAAGATGGTGGTGGTGATGATGATGATGATGATGACGATGATGATGATGATGGCGATGAGGATAATGACGATGATGTTGACGATGATGATCACCATCATTATTCATCATCCAAATTATCATCTTCATTCAAGAGAAAATCATCCATAAGTTGGTAGCACCGAAGACATAAATAACACTTAGAAGAAGGAAATGTATACATATATATATATATATATATATATATATATATAAGGATCAATGGTTGTAACATAGAAGTACACTGGAATAGTAACACCACAATCACTAAGAACAGCAGCAGCAGTAGCAGCAGCACCATCAGCCCCATTAACGCCATCACCAACACCAACCACAGTAACAACACAACACCACAACAATAGCATCAACAGCAACGCCTACACAAAAGCAAGGCTGAGGAACGTTGCGAACAAACATTACTAAGCCAACCAACAAGAACAAGACCAAGAACAAGAACAACGACAACAACAGCAACAACAGCAGTAGTAGTAACAACAACATTATGGATTACTAAGACAACAAAGCTTAAATCAATTTAGTAAATATGATGAATATCATTTGCCACCATAACTAGCACTATTAACATCATTACCTCCACCATCATCAATGTTATCATCATCATCATCATCATCATCATCATCATCATCATCATTATTGCCACCAGCACCACCAGCACCAGCAGCACGACCACCAGCACCAGCACCACCACAACCATCGTCACCATCAACGTCATCATCATCATCGTCATCGTCATCGTCATCGTCATCATCATCGTGCAGCAACCGAAACGAAGACGAGAATAAAAATAAGACACTTTGAATAAAAAAAAACAAAAAAAGACATTCAACATTTAAAAGTAAAGTAGCGACGACAGCAGCAACAGCGGAAACAAAATATCCCTATCCTCCTCCTCCTCCTCCTCCTCCTCCGCATCATCTCCACCACCACCACCACCACCATCGTCGTCGTCATCATCATCATCATCACCTACGTAGCTAGATCTGTTGGCGTAGTGTTCGTAGCTGTAATCCTTCTCATCCTCCTTCGGTACGCCCACAAGTTTCATCCCGCACACTGCCGGATTTAGATCATCGCATGGAACCACGCATCGACAACCCAACTGTCTAACCTCACACGAAGAGGACTGGATGGGTTTCAGCAACGATAACAACAACGAACGTCACCATTTCCATCGCCATCATGTCATCACCCACCGCCACCGCCACCACCACCACCACCACCACCACCACCACCACCACCACCATCATAACCATGACCATGATCATGATAATGATGATGATCATCATCATCACCCACCGCCACCAACAATAACAACCACCACTATCACCACTACCTCCGCCGCCACTATTGCCACCACCACCACCACCACCACCATCATAACCATGACCATGATCATGATAATGATGATGATCATCATCACCCACCTACCGCCACCAACAATAACAACCACCACTATCACCACTACCTCCGCCGCCACTATTGCCACCACACCATCAATAACACCATCATCATCGTCATGCAAAATGAAAATAAAAACAACGAAAATAATGACAGCTACAGCATTTAAAAAGTACATTTGCAAAAATAACATCAACATCAACAACGACAATAATTTCAACAACAGCAACAACAAGAGAGCCTAATATGTGTACCTTTCAATTGTCATCGACGTCAACAAAATTTGTGATTCTATTCAAGGCTGGAACAATTAACGGCGCCACACACACACAAAAAATACAACAGTAAAAAATGAACAGCCCTTCTAAACCAACAAATCTTTAAAATTACATTTTCAAAGGGGACAAGGGCACATTGAATAACGTAGACCAAGATACACAATACCTTACAAAAGAAGTAGGTGATCATGGATGGAGTGTCTCATCGGTTCGATTTTTTAAAGTTCGATTTTAGGGTTAATGACCAATAAAATAAGAGGCTGGCTGGTTAAATAACCTTCGTGTTGTCAAACCACCATAAAGTATATTGGTAACCCAGAGTCACTTTGATGGCGTCTGCTGATGCAGTACTGAATGCTCTGATGCAGTACCAGGCATCAAATTAGTATCTCTTTGATTGCTGACGTATATATAATAGCTGTTAAATCTGTCTCATGATAACTTTGGTGAATAGGCTTATCACAGTTGTTTAATTGGTCTCCTAGGTAGCGGATTTGCTAGGAAAAATGTCCCTTAAATAGTTATGTCGATCAAATTGATCCCAGTATTTATTTTTAATTTAAAGCCAGATGCTTATTACATCGATCTCTGTTTTTGCCGAACACCTATGTTAAGTGGACATAAACCAACTAACACGAGTAGTTAAGCGATCCCACATAGGAACAAAGCGACGAAGAAAGACAAACACAAACATACAGGAGCATGCCCACACACACAGACGAATAGGCATGTAAATGCAACGGGCTTTTTTCACAGTTTTCGATAGCTAAATTCACTCAATTAATTAGGCAAGGGCTACGGTAGAAGACATTTTCCCATGTGCTGCGCAGTGGGACAAATAGGTAAGGATCTAATTTCAGAGCACATTTATTATCGACAGAGAATACTTGTACACACACACACACACACACACACACACACACACACACACACACAAACACACACACATGCATACACGCACACATATACACACACAGCCGAAATCTGCGATGAGGGATCAGTTTCTGACTGAAGAATGAAGGCTTTGAATGACCCGTTTGTCTTTTTGTTCGTCCCTTCGTGTATTTCACGTTATTTATTTATGTAAAGGTTTATTATATATATATATAATATATATATATATATATATATATATATATATATAATAAATATTAGGGAATAAATCCAAATCTACAGGGAAAAAATCAGATTTAGGATTAAATCCAATTTTATAGTAAAATATTATATAATGTGTGTGGTTTACGTGTGTGTATTTGTGTGTGAATGTATAGGTTAGGGGGATTGCTATATAGGTATGTTATAGTGTTTAGTAAAGGGAGGTTTTATCATTATTTGTATTTATGAGTTTTAGTTTATCATGGTAGTTTTATTAAAGAATTTGTAGTAATTTATGTCTATTTATGATGTTTGTTATTTTATTACATTATTCCATTCATAATTTTTAAGTAATGTTCGTTTACCACGCGAATATAATTTTAATTCCATTTATTCCATTCATAATTTTAAATGACGTTTGTTTCCAGAGCGCGAAGACTTTTTATACATATGTTAGGTTCCTATGGTAACGTAATTTTGTTTGACGTTTTTAACGGCTAGAGTTTAATTTCACTTCATAAATTGAAACTGATTTGAAAGTATGTATATTTTTTTCTCCTTATGTTAATCTTGTTACTTATGATATTCTGGTTACTTATGAATTATTTTATATATATCGTATTATGTGTAGTAATGTTGTTTTTCTTTTGAGTGTTTATGTATGTGTGAATGTGTGTGTGTGTGCGTATTTTAGTTGTGTAATTTATTTATCTGTATGAGTGTGGGTGTGAACATATTGTTGTATATATCGAGTTTAGTACGTATGTATATGTATATGTGAGGGGGTATACGTATATGTTGTGTGTGTGTGTTTTACGTATGTATATTTGTGTGTGAATGTATATATGGAGATTGCTATATAGGTATAATTGTGTATGGTAAAGGGAGTTTTATCATTATATGTATATATGGGTTTGATTTATCATGATGGTTTATTAATGATTTGTAGTAAATTCTGTATATTTACGTTGATTATATATTATTCCATTCATAATTTTTAAAAAAAATGTTCGATCACCACGTGCAAAGAATTGTTTATTTTTCTTTTGAGTGTTTATGTATGTGTGAATGTGTGTGTGTGTGTGTGTGATTGTTTGCGTAATTTATTTATCTGTATAGATGTGGGTGTGAATATATTGGTGTATATATCGAGTTCTGTATGTTTGTATATGTATGTGTGAGCGGGTATACGTATATTGTTTATGAATGTGGGTTGTATGTGTGTGTGAGGGAGTATGAATAAGTATTGTGTTGAAGTATTTGGCTATTTTATTTATTTATCGTTTCCTAGACGTTTTTATGTGTATGTATAGGGATATATATATAGGTGTGTGAGTTAGTGTATGTATTTAGATATGGTTATGTATACTTAGTTATATGTGTATGCGTATGTGTGTATATATAGTTTATTTTTATTTTGTTTTATATTTAATTGTTGATAGGTTTATTTTAGTTTATATATTGATTATATATGGATTATATATAGGTTATATATAGATTATATATTTATATTTTTTCATTGATACTTTAATTATTTTAAAATTATTTTTATACTTATATTTTAAAATATTGATATTTTAGATCGGAAATCCACCTGAAGATTGTCATTCAAGACATGAAACAATTGTAGTGACGGTTTTTTTAACTTTTTATTAAAATTTTATGTATTGATTAAGTCTTTCCTTGTTTGTTTTGCAAAATAGTGGTTTTGTCTCTATTAATATTATATATATATATATATATATATATATATATATATATATATATATATATATATATATATATATATATATTATATATATATATATGTATTTATAAAAGTATGTGTGTTTGTGTTTGTGTATGTGTGTGTATGTGCCCTCGCCGTGCCTCTCTGCCATTTTCACTTCATGGTTTGCTGTTGCCCTTTATCTATGCTGCTGTCTGCTGGCACACCTACCTCTTTTGAGCTTTTACTACTCCCCATATAGCTACTAGGCCTTCTGTTCTGCACCATCAGTTCCAGCCTCTTTTTGTTCCCACAATAGCTTATACTTCTGGATAGCCTTGTAGTCTTCGAGATCATGAGAACCAGAAGATTCATGCAGATCCCACCTGATCATATGATTTTGCGTGTCGCTTCTCTACTCACTACCTACTCGTATTTTACTGTAAAAGTCACGGATTTATGTCAGTATCAACACTTCTATCTATAATCCTTGCATTCTCTTGTATTGCAGCACTAGCCTGTGGATGGGCTTGCTTACTATACTATCAATCTTAAATAACAGATGTAAGCTCCCATATATTGCTGAAGGCACACACATTCTGCAACCTGCCAGTTGGCACTCCCATAGAATCATGACATATGAAAGCCTTCTTCGTACTTTGCAAAACATTGACAGGTTACTTTTTTCTTTCCTTTGCCTAAGATATGTCTATGGGCAAAGCGATATTGTATTTCTCGACGCACCTTTTCTACACCTTTTCTTTTGCTCGGCACTGGTTCATGTTGAATGTATTCCTTAGACTCACAACACTAGCAAAATATGAGTTACTGTTATTGTCATCTCTTTTACTCTTTTACTTGTTTCAGTCATTTTGACTGCGGCCATGCTGGAGCACCGCCTTCAGTCGAGTAAATCGACCCCAGGACTTATTCTTTGTAAGCCTAGTACTTATTCTATCGCCCTCTTTTGCCGAACCTCTAAGTTACGGGGACGTAAACACACCAGCATCGGTTGTCAAGCAATGTTGGGGACACACACACACAAACATACACACATATATATATATATATGCACATATATATACATAAATATACATATATATATACATATTTTTATATATATATATATATATATATATATATATATATGACGGGCTTCTTTCAATTTCCGTCTACCAAAATCCACTCACAAGGTTTTGGTCTGGTCGACCCGAGGCTATAGTAGAAGATACTTGCCCAATGTGCCACACAGTGGAACGGAAGCCAGAACCATGTTATTAGTAAGCAAGCTACTTACCACACATCCACTCATGCACCTACGTTTTCATTATTTAAGTCGTCGTTGTTTTTATTATTTACATTGGCGTTTCCACTACTTTGAAATTTTGGGCCTTAAATATTTTGTTTGAAACTGTGCGTTAGTTTAATTTCCATATTGCCTGGTTTTTTAGTCTTTGTTTTCGTATATGAAAAATAATTTGGGAGCGTTTGAATTGATACTATCATTGTGATTTATTCTTTTGTTGCAACAACTGATGTAGCCAATTTGAAATACTGACAGTATTGCAGATGGTTGTTTGGTAATAATGTACATAGTAGAAGAAAATTTTCACAAAACTTTTTTCCAACTCACAAAAATAGGATGGAGGTTAAATATTCAAAAAAACTCTTTTGTTATTCAGAACAGAAAAAAGAAGCAGACAAAATAATTTTTCTTTCATCTTGTAAAATGGTGAAGAAATCAACTTCCATGGGGAGCTCTGTTTATGCATGCGATCACATTAAACAGCAGCAACCATGTCGATAACGACGACCGACATCACCGCCGCTGCCGCCGCTACCGCCGCTGCCGCCGCTGCCGCCGCTGCCGCCGCCGCTACCGCCGCTGCCGCCGCCGCTACCGCCGCTGCCGCCGCTACCGCCGCGCCGCCGCCGCCGCAGCCGCCGCCGCCGCAGCCGCCGCCGCCGCCGCCGCCGCCGCAGCCGCCGCCGCCGCCGCAGCCGCCGCCGCCGCAGCCGCCGCCGCCGCCGCCGCCGCGCCGCCGCTGCCGCCTCCTCCGCCGCCGCTGCCGCCGCCGCTACCGCCGCTGCCGCCGCTGCCGCCGCTGCCGCCGTACCGCCGCTGCCGCTTCCGCCGCTACCGCCGCTACCGCCGCTACCGCCGCTGCCGCCGCTATCGCCGCTGCCGCCGCTAACCGCCGCTGCCGCCGCCGCTGCCGCGCTACCGCCGCTGCCGCCGCTACCGCCGCTACCGCCGCTACCGCCGCTGCCGCTTCCGCCGCTTCCGCCGCTGCCGCCGCTGCCGCCGCTGCCGCCGCTGCGCCGCTGCCGCCGCTGCCGCCGCTACCGCCGCTGCCGCCGCTACCGCGCTGCCGCCGCTGCCGCCGCTGCCGCCGCTGCCGCCGCTGCCGCCTCCTCCGCCGCCGCTGCCGCCGCTGCCGCCGCTGCCGCCGCTGCCGCCGCTGCCGCCGCGCCGCCGCTGCCGCGCTGCCGCCGCTGCCGCCGCTGCCGCCGCTAACGCCGCTGCCACCGCTGCCGCCGCTGCCGCCGCGCCGCCGCTGCCGCCGCTGCCGCGCTGCCGCCGCTGCCGCCGCTGCCGCCGCTGCCGCCGCTGCCGCCGCTGCCGCCGGTGCCGCCGCTTCCGCCGCCGCTGCCGCGCTACCGCCGCTGCCGCCGTACCGCCGCTGCCGCCGCTACCGCCGCTGCGCCGCTACCGCCGCTACCGCCGCTACCGCCGCTGCCGCCGCTACCGCCGCTGCCGCCGCTACCGCCGCTGCCGCCGCTGCCGCCGCTACCGCCGCTGCCGCCGCTACGCCGCTGCCGCCGCCGCTGCCGCCGCGCCGCCGCCGCCGCCGCCGCCGCCGCAGCCGCCGCCGCCGCCGTCGCCGCTGCTATCTCATTCTGTATTGTTACAGGGGTGTGTAGGTATAATGTCTATTGAGCTGATTCACCTAACCATTATATTTATCTAACGCATGCTAGTAAGAAATTGAAGTAGGTTTCTTTTTAATATAGTAGCTTCAATGCTCACAGACAGAATTGCTCGCTATTACTAAAAGAAGTTTCTCCTATGTATATTCCTGGGAGGTTAGTAGCTGTTCATTCTTTACCATTTATACAGTCTATAGAATTTCTAAATTTTTGAACTTTACGGTTGATACAAATGTTTTTGGCACAATTTCGCAGCCATTTTCGTGCGTGGCCTTGTCATAAGAGTAGAAATTATGAGTTCTTCTCCAAATTACATTATGTCGAGACAATACTTTGTTTTCCTATCTCGATATTCTAATTATATATGCTTCCATTCGAAATTATCATAACCATGACTTACTATAGAAAGCAAAAATATTAATATCTGATGCCATATTTGGCGCTTACTTCAGTTTCATATGACTTCTTTGAGTAGCTGCAATCAAAGTTCTCTTCAACATGCTGCACAAGAAATTTTTGCTCGTTATTAGCATTGGCAAATCCTCAGTTTCATGTTGTATGTATCTACAAATAACTCAATGTAGCTGAGTTGGCTTCTTCTTGCGTTAGGGCGTAGAAGTTTTCAAAATATCTCAAAATCGCTGAAAACGTTTAATGGCTTGAGAACAAAACTTAAAATAAAACTCATGGAGACATCTCACACATCTCAAGTATTGCTGCTTAATGCAATATAGATTTTGCTGGGGGCTAATTTTTTACTGAACACCAGATTATATCGGATGTAGAGAAAGAAGAAAAATAACTAAGGTGTTTATAACATTCTTTTGTAGACTTTCTTTCATTTGTGCGGGACGTACATTATCTAATTCATAAATTCTTAAGTATATGTAAAACTCCCTATAGTCTAGTTCTCTTATATATATTTTCTGATGATAATATTTCTAATTTTTTATTAATTTTTCTCTCTTGGATATATCTTTGGCATATTTTTCCAAACTAGGTTTCATAGCAGTTAATTTACTGTAGTAAGATTTCCTGTTGTTTATAACCAGTAGTATACTGCTGGAGATGGTTGGTTGTCATTCTTTAGCATATATATCTACGAGGAGGTGCTGAAAGTTCCTAGCTTTAAGGGTATCAGGGTATCGCAAAAGGCCTTGTTGGAAGCCCAACCTTCCGAGTTCTTTGACAGAGCTTAGAAACACTACTGAAACACTACTGAGGGACCGTTTCTGAATATGAAAGGGGAATATGTTGAATAAAATCAAAATTAACAGATCCTTCTGTATTTTCTTTTACCTAAAGCCAGTAATTTTTCTGCAACCCCTCATATATCTTTGTAAAAGAAATCCAGCTAATGGAAAAAAATACGATATGAGTTGAGAGAGTAATGAGTTTCTGTTGAACAGAAATTGCAATTAATATGTCCGGTACGACATGAACCATTTCACTTCTCTTAGTAAATAACCGAGAAATATTTCAGTCCCAAGTCACGAATTTTATCTTCAGAGTGTTGATTAATGGTGTTAGCGCTAAAGAGAAAAAGTATAGAAAAAGGGAATTCACTGACATATTTCTCTTCTTGCAAGTTTCATTTTTACAATGCCCTGTTTTTTGGCCTTTTATCTACTAATTGCTTGTTTTATGCATCCATTTAGTATTAATGCTACGTGAAGATATTTTCAGAATTCACATTTGGGGAATAAAAAAAAAAAGACTTCATAAAGAATTTATGATATGATCAGAACCTTCTTTCTCTCACATTCCTCTCTCATAGTTATGGCTCGCCCAGGAGATATTTTTCAATCATATGAACACTTACAGCGTCTTTTCTGTTTTGCTGGAGGCATTTATGTTTGCGATGGTATTTTGTGTTAAAGCTTCATATTCCAAACAGGCAGAAGGTTATGGGTTTGTAGATTTTGGAATTTGATGTCTCTTTTGCGTAATAAATATTTGTTTTTACCTCGATCATTCAATAATTATCTCTGATCTTATAAACAAAACAAAGTTTTGTCAGAAGCTTGCAGCCAAAATTTTAGCCTCATATATTTCAAAGCGCTTTGTATTCTTTTTCTATATTATGTGGTATTTGATCTACTTCTAAGATTGTTATTTGTTTGCAGGATTACTGTTATATTGCGTTTGATGTTTATAATATTCTCGTCTTTATTATTCATCCAAAATTTATTTCACTTGATGCTAAATCTCTATTGGATTTTCTTTTGTTTTCATCTAGTTCTTTGTAACATCATCTTGACTTGGTGACAAATTCTGTGCTTTGTTCAAAACGTTAGCGTCACTTTTCATAACGAAGGAGTTTTTTGTGATCAAGGACTTCTTGTCTTAAGAACTCTTCGATTGCGGGTTTTTTTCTATTGTGAGTTGCCTTTCTTTCTTCAGCTCATTTGTAACCTGAGCTCATTAATGAATGAAAGATCTCTTGCTTTCTTCTCTCAATTTTTCCCCTCTCCCCTTCGCCTTCTCTGCCTATTGTTTTCCTCGCTGTTTAGGTTTAAATGTTCCTAAAAGAGATGGTTTGAAAAAAAATATTATTTTATCCGACTAGTGCGGCCGCTGCATTGATGAGTTCCATTGATAAGCAATTCTATTTTCAGTTTGTTTATAATGGTGCAATTCTCTCCCGTCGTTTCTTCTTAGACTGGAGATTCTATTGAAAGATTTATAAATATTAATGCTTTCAATATTCCCACCTTTACATTAGTGCCAAATTAAAAATTTACAATTTGTACTCTTATATCTTTCTAATGTTCCCTTATGCTGACATTTTCGTCAGTGCATTTCTGGTTTAACTTTTGTTGGTTGATATACTATACGTATGCTGATGTTCTATCTTATTGTTATTAGTAATTTCTTTTGTTTGTTTTCTTTGCACTCGGTGTATCTTCAAGATTTATATGGTAAATGTTCAAAGTTTTATTGTCGTATTTTCATTTATCGTTTTAGTTGGCTGGTGATTATACTTCGTATTTGTTACATGAATGGTGATATACTTTATAGTGAGGTGTAATGATTCTTTTGAGTGTGGTACATTATCGAGATGGCAGTTATATAGAGTGTGAACTGCGTTAATCAATGTTGATGTTTCGGATGTGCTATAATATCAGGTGCCAATAGCACAACGTGGAGGCGCAATGGCCCAGTGGTTAGCGCAGCGGACTCGCGGTCGGAGGATCACCGTTTCGATTCCCAGACCGGGCGGTGTGTGTGTTTATTGAGCGAAAACACCAAAAACTTCCACGAGGCTCCGGCAGGGGGTGGTGGCGATCCCTGTTGTACTCTTTCACCACAACTTTCTCTCACTTTCTCTTCCTGTTTCTTGAGTAAGGCTGCGATGGACTGGCGTTCCGTCCAGCTGGTGGGGAACACATACGCCACAGAAACCGGGAAACCGGACCCATGAGCCTGGCTAGGCTTGAAAAGGCGAAGAAAATAGTACAACAATGTTATATTGGTTAATGATTCTGTACAGTATGTGTAGTGTGAGCTATGTCTAGGAGACCTATACTTCGGATTACTTAGGCTCGTAAGCCCTACATGTCTTTATCAATGTCCTTCCTCGTCATTGATCTTCTGCATCATTAATTGGTAGAGTTTTCGCTTTCATAATATACATCCAATTTATTTCAATTTTAGCGTCCTTATCCTTGGAAAGCTTCTTGGTGTCTTTCCGGACGATGTTTTGGTCAGAAGGGATCGAGGTACGCATCAAAGTATGGAGACTACCGTTCCTATGTTTGATAAGTATATCTCGATGGTTCTACCCCGCTATCCTTGTCAGTCTAGATAGACATATCTCAAATTATAATAGCTTAATCGTTAGGTCAAAATATCGGCATATTGTTCCATTAATATAACTGGCAATCCTTATCAGTCTGTATACGCATACGTATATATATATATATATATATATATATATATATATATATATATATATGTATGTGTGTGTGTAATCATCGAAGTACTGCTACATGCTTTCTATATTGAGCATCACTATATTGAGCTCAACTTTCTTTCTCTCCCCCTGTCTATTTCTCAATATATAGACATAGTGTGTGTGTGTGTGTGTGTGTGTGTGAGAGAGAGAGAGAGAGAGGAGAGAGAGAGAGAGAGAGAAGCGGTGATAGAGAGAGGAGGAGGAGAGAGAGAGATCCAGTGATCTTAGTATAGAAAACACGTAATAGTTCTTAAATGATTTGAACTTAAACTCTGAAATCTATAAGAGGAATCCAGGTGGGCTATCGGACGTGAAATGCCAGGTACCCACTGGTTAGTTTCCTGCATTTTCTCCATGTTAATCTGTTCTGTAAATATATAACTATCTGTATGCTTATACACGAATGTTCATCTGATGAATATTTTCGTGTTTTGTTTCTCTTTGTCTGTCTGTCTATCTGTCTGTATATATATATATATATATATATATATATATAATATATATATATATATATATATATATTTACATGTATATATATTTATGAACGTATATTTTATATATAAAGCCCAGGTGTGTTTATTTGCGTCATTATCTCCCTGTACCTGCCTTCACTTCGCTATCTCTCTCTCTTTCTCCCTCTTTCTATGAGTATGTACGTATTCTGACTTTTGAAGGATAATTATTTCGTTGTGTTAATTGTGTACTCTGCACTTTACTATCTATATTTTTAATTATTAAAATTTTTTTTTGAAATTAGTCATCAATCAAATCAAACCTCTTTCCGCTCCTATTCCAGAGCTTTCGCGCCTTTTTTCATTTTCCCTCTTACTTCCTCTCTGTCGAGTCTTACAGAAAGAGGAATAACTATGAACTTGTTTTTCTTTTAGTTTGCTTCTTAACTTTAATTTGCTTTCGATTATATTTGGATTTTATCGTTTTTTTTTTACTATTTTGTCCCATATCTCTAAATATGATTATTTTCATGTCCCTTTATTACGCTAATCAATTTTTATTTGTTTTTAAGTATTTCTGGTCCCACTTTTATTACTCTGTAGTCGTTGCCTTTTTCTTTCAGATCTCATTCACTTTGAGCGCTGGGCAGATATTTCGTAGCTATACCATGATAAAGTGATGGCTTCGTAAAACGTTAGTAATTCTCTAATTTTCGTGCTCAACCATTTCAAATCATTTAACTTCTAATTCATTTTGTTAATTTGGATAGCATGTGTGTTCATTCATTCATGTCTTATTTAGTAGTTCAGCAGATTTCTTAATAGAGTAAGAGGCAGGCAGAAGAGTAGAGACGATAAGGAGTTACCCGAAATATTTATCATATGGCTGTAGGGCTAGTTTGATAATCTCTTTTTCCATGCAGTGATATTAATATTTTTCCATCCTGACAGGGAATAATTAATGTAACATGTTTGTAGTGGAGCTACTTAAATTATATGGAGCATCCTCAATATCCAAGTGTGTTGTTTGCTATCAGATAATTTTCATTAATTACTCCATACCATGCAAAGAGTCTTCCTATTTTGCCAACTTGGTAATTACTCGATTCATGAGTAGCTATTCTTTCCGTCACCTTTCTGCTTATCTGGTAAAGTGTTATTGTTTTCAAGATGCGCGACTGAGCTTATATAAAGTATTTACATATATAAGCCATTTGTATTTTGATAAGAAACAAAATATAGACTATGTTTCAAGGGTCTCAAATGTGTTTCCTTTCGGAAATCAATAGTGTATTCCCATGTTGTAGCTGTTTGGATGTTGACTATATCTCTTTACTAATTCCTTGAATGCAGCTGCTACAAATTCAGACATACTGGTTTGGTGTTCGGCCAGACATTGGAACTTTCTCAATTGCAGGAGATTTCCTGTGGCTTGCAGTTCTGAAAATAAAAACGAATTCTATGCTGACTATAGCGAGTCATGCGTCTGGAACCAAGGCTTGTTTTATCTATTTCCTTTCTGGTCTATTGCACTTTTTGTTTATCTTGAACGCTTTTGTTTTGTATTCTGTCCCAGTATGCTTGAATTTCCGTTTTGTTTTTAAAACTCGTAGAACTTTTATAACTTGACTCAACTACCTTGTTTTCGTGGAAGAAGCGCTCACACATTAAGGCACTTCTTATACTGCATGTCATTGCCCCAGCATGGCAGCAATCTAATGACTGAAACAAGTACAAGAATAAAAGAATATATACATACATATACATACGTATATATGAACAAAGGCACGCATTTATACGATGTGCTTCTAGGGTGTTGTGTCTAACAAATTCACTCACAAGTCATTAGTCAGCCCAGGGCTATAATAAAAGACACTTGTCTACGGAGTTGCGCAGTGTGACTGAACTCGAAATCAAGTGTTTCTTAATAACACAGTTATGCCTGTACATATTTCTATAATTTTCTAAGGTAACTCCTTAATGCTAGTTTTAGTCGAACCGTTACAGCGGTGAGCTGGTAGAATCATTAGCACGTCAAGCGAAATGCCTAGCGACCTTTTGTCTGTATTCACGTTCTGAATTCAAATTCCGCAGGGGTCGACTTTGCCTATTATCCTTTCAGGGTCGATAAAATAAGTATCAGTTGAACATTGGGATCAGTTTAATCGGCTTAGACTTTCTCCCAAACCTGCTGGCCTAGTGAAAAAATTTGAAACAAATATCAGTTGGACCTTTGTGATGCTTGTTTTTATTTTGCTCATTATTAAGCGAGCTGGCAGATTCGTTAGCGTGTCAGCAAATGCGGTGCATTACTTTTTCTACTTCATTATGTTCAGTGTTCAAATCCGATAGAGGGCAACCATTCTTTTCCGTCCTCTGTGGTTGCATCATTTGTTGAATGGTTTCTATGGAGACTTGTGTGTGATTTTCATTATCATTTGCGTGCTTTATCCCTTTTTTTCTCACTGCCCGTATTTCTTTTAACGCAACACCTTTTGTTTCGCGTGTGGCGGCTTTTCATAGTGCTTTGAGGGCTCAGTTATTTAAGTCTCTTCTTCTTCTTCTTCTTCTTCTTCTTCTTCTTCTTCTTCTTCTTCTTCTTCTTCTTCTTCTTCTTCTTCTTCTTCTTCTTCTTCTTCTTCTTCTTCTTCTTCTTCTTCTTCTTCTTCTTCTTCTTCTTCTTCTTCTTCTTCTTCTTCTTCTTCTTCTTCTTCTTCTTCTTTCTATAGTTGCATGCAAACAAAATTTTCACAGCGTCACCAGTTATACCTTTGTATTCCTGTGGTGTGCTTTAATTATCTTTCGCTATTCCGAGAAGTTATTTGTGCTACATATAATGCACAGTGTTTGGAGTTGATTATATATCATAGTGATGTTTCTATCTTTTCTCTAGGAAGCCTTTATAATATGCAGAAGTAATTGTATAGAAAATGTTCCGTTAGAGTTATATTTCCGTATGGGTATTGTATTGAATGTATGCTACGTGATTTGGGCAACTGAATCAAATCCGTCTTTCTTAGTATTTAGACTGTAAAAGAAGTAAGATTATATTTGATCTGAGGCCATGTGTTGAAACAAAAGCAATTAGCAAGGAAGATACATATTAGCCATTCGAAAGCACACATGGTCGGTCTGTTAACTTTACTAAAGCATTTCAGGTAAGTGACCAGGTTGTAGTTGGTGCGACGAAAAGTTTGGTACCAGGTAATGTATAGTTAAATGAATTTAACAATATTTGCGTAGTTTTGAATAGATAATATGTCTTACACGCACTAAGTGCTATATTTTGTATTATGCGCAGTTATTAACTGTGGCATGGCCTTGATGTCTTACATCAAATTTATTTTTTATCAAACCAAGTATTGACCTATTCTGCTTTTGCTTTTAGGTACCATGTGTTGATTATTTCTATTTCAAGATCATTCTGCTTTGATAGCGTTTAGAATTCCTGCCCGTAATTGTTTTAGGTCGCAAGAGATCAAAATGGCTGCCGTATATCATAGACTATGCAGTTATACTTGTTAATCGTTGATTCATTCATCACTGTTCTGGTATAATACGGTATACCCAATCGTGAACCGTGTTACGCTTATTACGATTTGATTTGTGATAACACGGATCGGCGATCAATCAGAAATTCTTCTTGGGCTGTAAAAGTGTCCAGTGACCATCCGCATTGCTCAGCGAGTCACAATGTACTGCTTATCGTTCGTGTTTCCATCACCGTGCACAGATACTGCGTATTCTTTATATAGATTTACATACACGAGCTCTTATTATTCATATATCAGTAATTCATTTAATACGGTATTTTTTGGAACCAAGCATACATAACCGAGGACAGATATACTCACTTTTGTCATTGATATATATTTGATTCCTTGTGAATGTGCACAACCATGCCCTAAACATTTAATCGCCCTATCATTGTCACCCAGCTACTTTTACCATTTACATCCCTTTAAAAATGTGTCTGTGCATAACCTAGTGGATATAGTACTAATACAACCATTTCAAGGGACATATTCAATGCTTGCACGAGCTGGACAGCGTCCAAGAATAGTCTTGGTTAATTGTTTATTTTGATTGGTTAGTTTTCTGTTCATGTCAGCCACTTATGTCAGTTTAATTTTTCGATTTTCTTATTTTTTTTCATGCTCTGCAGGCATTACTAAATTGAAATCTAGCGTTACTACCTTTAGTACAAAGCATTTACGCCTTTGTGGTCTTTCATGGCGGTCAACTATTTCTCTGTCCAGTCTTGCAGGTTATTGACTATGGGCTACCGTTTTTCTCTTGTTTGTTCTTTGGTATTTTTTGTGTTCTGCTTTGAGTTTATCTTTTGTGCGTCAAGCGGATGAGAAAATGTGTGTCTGTCTGTGTTGTGTATGCGTGTATGTGTGTGCATGTGTGTGTGTGAGAGAGCGAGAGAGCGTGAAAGGGAGAGCGTGAGAGCGAGAACGCGAGAGAGAAAGGGAGAGACAGAAAGAAAAATAGAGAAAGAGAGAGAAAATGAAGGAGAGAAAAGAGAGAGAGAGTGCGTGAATGACTATGTTCATGCACATATATCTATGTGTATGAATGTCTGTATGTATGTGTGAATGTATATGTGTCTGATGTGTATATCTAAGTTAATTTGTGCTCGTGCGTGTATATTAAAATGTGTGAGTTTATACAGCAGTGCACGTTTCTGCACATGTGTGTAGAGAGTAAGATAGAGAGGAGAGAGATAGAAAGAAATTGAAAGACAAGGGGTTTATATATGTTCCTGAGAGAATATATATATATGTATATATATATATATATATATATATATATATATATATAATATATATATATATATATATATGTGCCTGCGTGAATATATGTATGTATGTATGTATGTATGTATGTATGTATGTATGTATGTATGTATGTATGTATGTGTATGTGTGTGATTTAATGAATGTGTATGCCCCTGTGCGTTTGTGTGTGTACGTGTACGTGTGAGCATGCGCGTGTAAAGAGAAAGAGAGAGAAGATGAGGGGTGTGAGTGCGTGAGTATATCTGTATGCGTGGATATATGAGTATGTGCGAGTATATAAATAAAGCAAGGATCATTGAATTTCCCAAGTTGCACTGATGCTATTTCCTCACCTTTATTAATAAATCTTCATCAACGTCTACAACGGTAACAACAACAGGATCAACAACAGTAGTCCTCTCCCATCACCATCACCAACAACAACATGAATAACGATTTCATAATAATGATGATGATGATGATGATGATGATATTAATAATAATAATAATAATAATAATTATAATAATAATAATAAAATAATAATAATAATAATAATAATAATAACAATAATAATAATAATACAAAGGCCACAGTACTATTAAGAAGCAAGGCACTAGATCAAAGCAGAAAAGACACAAGGCCGAAAAGAACTAACATTCGAAATGATAATATGATCATAGAAGTCGTTCTTGGAACTATTCAAAACAGAAACATAAAAGCATGCTCTCAGCCTCACACTTAATGACAAATGGAATATGAGATCAACCAGAGTTAATAAAGTTGAGAACCTTGTAGAAACAATAAAGAAAATAGAAGAAAACGTAACAACATAGTGGAATATGAATAAAGGCAATCCCTTTACCAAGTTACACGCAAGCAGCGCTATGAGAAAATAAACAAACATTAGCGCGAACTAAAGCATATTATGTTCCTGGAAATAAACTGTCCAAATATGAATACGTTGACTGATCTTATTCTATTAAGTAACTGTGATTCTACTGGGGGGAATCAGGGCTAGGTTCTAATAAAGGTACATATAAAATGTGAAGCAAATTTACTATTACATACAGCTATACGATAAAGGTCCTCTTTTTACTCAGTAGAATGAGGCACGAGGGGATCCAAAATGAAAAATAAATTTAAAAATCGAGAAAGAATAAAAGTAATAAGTATAATTTCAATTATAGATACAAAAGAAAAGTTTAAGTAAATTGTATCATTAAAAGTATGCCAAATAAGACTTTTCGTAAAACACTTGCATTTCGCCTAAGAAACAGTGATTTTGAATGAAATATAGCCCTTTCTAAGTATCATCGGTTGCCAACGTGAAAAACATTTGACTGAAAACTAGTATGGCAGTGATGATGACGTCAGAAAGGGGCGTATGGATGTAAAGAGAAACTACTGTTAAAATAGGCTGTTAAAGGGGACGGCAAAGAAAGAAAAAATAAACCTTGGGATGGTGTGAATTGACTATTGAAAAACCTTTGTTTGGACACCGTACTCTTGCTTACTGGAGACTCTATACACACAGGTACAACAGCACCAATTCTAGCATGGTATGTGATGCATGACTTGTCAAAATGGAAAAAAAAACTAAAATGGCACTCCGTCGGTTACGACGACATACGTTCCCGCTGATCCAATCAACGGAACAGCCTGCTCGTAAAATTAACGTGCAAGTGGATGAGCTCTCCACAGTTATGCATACCCTGAACGTAGTTTTCAGGGAGATTCAGCTTGACACAAGAATGTGACATGGTTGGCACTCTGAATTACATATACAAGTCATTTTTACCGGCCGAGTGTACTGGAGCAACGTGAAATACAGTGTCTTGCTCAAGGATACAACGCGTCGCTGGGAATCGAACTCACGACCTTACGATGGTGAGCCTAATCATTGTCACGCGCCTTCGCTATGTCAAGATGGAAAGCAACCATATTATGAACAGACAACGAGTACTTGATTAAATTCAGACCTATGCTCATCATAAAAGAGCAATCTTTCAAGGAGACTTCTTATAAATTCATTGGTTTTCGCATTTATAAATCGCAGCTTTACATAATATTGGAAATTGAGTGAATTGAAGAGCTTCAAACAGAAAACACTTGGAAACTAATAATAGCGTTCCCGAAATCTTTTCTCTCTTTATAAACACACACTAAAGTGCAAGTTAGGAGCTAACTATACTGACAAAAAGGATTTAGATACGAACAATATAATAGAAACAGATAATAATCAGAAGACTAAATCAAAATTGAATTCCAAAATATTATGAAGCAAAAATAGAGAGAAAGCTACTCCGTGCCTAATCCCCTCTGGGATTCGGTAGGGTGGAAGTAAACAAATGTGAAATCCAAGAACGGAATGCGTAATTTTAGTTATTTAAGATTCTAAAGCCATAAATAATAAGAAAATAAGGAAACAGAGTAACCATCAATCGTTGAATATGCAATCAGTACAACGAGACAATAGACTATATCTAACTGGAAGTTTATCCACGGAGATATAATCGACTCAGTGGATGTATTTACTGGACAGCGTGATATCACAGTGACGTGAAAACGTATAAGTATATATTAAACCCGTGTCAACAACTAGTCACAGTCATTTGGGATATACCTGTCCAGAAGAGACATGAATAGTTTTTGTTTCTGACTAAGGAACAAAGCCAATAATTTTAAAGGAGGGGAAGTTAATACCATCGACCCTAGTTCTTGAGTTGTATTGTATTTTATCGAACCTCAGTGGGTTTTGTAAGCAGAATTTAAAGTGTTAGAACAAAAGCTTCAAAGAATTTTTACTGACGCGTTAATCATTTACATTTGACGGATATTTGTCCTCATCTTGTTTGTTGTTAACACAACGTTTCGGATGGTATACCCTCCAGCCTTCATAATGTCTTGGGGAAATTTCGAACCTGGGTTCTCATTCCAATGTTATTTCTATTTTTCCTGTCACTTCACTGCCTAGAATCGAACTCGCTCTTAACCACTACGCTGCATGCCCAAGTGAATTTTAGGGCTTATAAATCTAATATTTTCCTATCCTTCCTTAATACCGGTTCCTATATGCTATTCATATCTGCACTCGGTCAGCTTAGCAAGTTATTGTGTCCTAGCATATGTGCTGATTCTTTTAGTTTTCATATTTTCCAGTGGTGTTCTCTGTCTATTATTTTAACTTCATCCCACAGGGGGAGGTGGTCTCCATTTTCCCATACATGATCATTTTTAACTTCATCCCACTGGGAGAGGTGGTCTCCATTTTTCCATACATGATGAAAGCTGGAGGGTATATCAGCCGAAACGTTGTGTTAACAACAAACAAGAGGAGGAGAAATATCCGTCAAATGTAAATAATGTACATAATTCCTCATCTCTTAAATATAGAACTGACGCGTTAATGTTTCTGACCACAGCTTTAATAGGAAACGAGATTATAAAGGCAATCCTTCCAGCTATACTTATTCTTAGAGAATTCGATTACTTACGACCAAAATATCACTAACCCTATTTACTGAAATTCCTTCAACGATATATTAGGAGGTAAAGTAGAAGAATCCTAAAACTGAAATAAGCGTGAGGTGGGTTATGAAAGCAGTAACCAGAAGCTACTTGGGCTCTGGGTATGGTAAATAAATTCTTTTATTGTTTTATTCTTTTATTTGTTTGACTCATTTGACTGCGGCTATGCTGGAGCACCGCCTCGAAGGGTCTTAGTCGAACAGATTGTCTCCAGGAGTTATTTTTTTAAAGCCTGGTTCTTATTCTATCGTTATCTTTTGCCGAACCGCTAATTTACGGGACGTAAACACACGAACACGGGTCGTCAAGTGTTGGTGGGGAGACAAGAACAGACACAAAGACACACACATCAGTGAAAGAAATCGACCTCAGGATTTATTCTTTGTAAGCCTAGTACTTATCCTATCGAGTCTTTTGCCGAACCGCTAAGCTTCGTGTACATAAACGCACCAACATCGGTTGTTAAGCGATGGTGGGGGAACAAACACATACACGAAGACACGCATAAATATATATACATATATATACACAACGGGCTTCTTTCAGTTTTTGCCTGCCAAATCCACTCATAAGAGTACATTACATGCAATAAGAGTACAATACATGCAATAAAAGTACATTACATGCAATAAGAGTACAATACATGCAATAAAAGTACATTACATGCAATAAGAGTACAATACATGCAATAGAAGTACAATACATGCAATAAAAGTACATTACATGCAATAAGAGTACAATACATGCAATAGAAGTACAATACATGCAATAAAAGTACATTACATGCAATAAGAGTACAATACATGCAATAGAAGTACAATACATACAATAAGAGTACAATACATGCAATAAGAGTACAATACATGACGGCGATGAGTTAGAGGTGCTTCAGAAACATCAATTGAAAATATGATAATGAGGATGATAATAACAATAAAGGCTTTAAATTTTGGACAAGGCCAGCAGTTTTAAGGGTGGGACATCCATCCCAGTACTCAACTACCACATTATTTCATCGGCACCGAAAGGCTGAAAGGTAAAGCCTGCGGCTTCAGCAGCATTTGAATTGAAAACGTAAGGCCAGAAGAAATGCAACTAAGCATTTTATTGGCCTGTTTAAGGATGCTGCCAACTCACCGCCATAGTAATGATGATAATAATGATGATGATGACGATAATGCATTCTAATATAGGCACCAGACCTGAAATTTCGCTTGGAGAGGGGTAGTCGATTACTTCGACACGAAAGGGAAAAAGGCAAAGCTGACCTTCGCGGAATTTGAACTCAGAACGTAAGAAAGGACGAAATGCTGCTAAATATTTTGCCTGACGAGCTAACAATTCAGCAAGCTCCCTGTCTTGATGATAATGATGAAGATGACGACGACGAC
Source organism: Octopus sinensis (assembly GCF_006345805.1). Lineage (NCBI taxonomy): Eukaryota > Metazoa > Mollusca > Cephalopoda > Octopoda > Octopodidae > Octopus > Octopus sinensis. The sequence goes on along the minus strand of NC_043002.1, from coordinate 52,561,427 downwards.
GACGACGGTGATGGTTTCAAATTTTGGCACAAGGCCAGCAATTTCGGGGAGTGGTTGAGTTGATTTCATCGACCCCAGTGCTCAACTAGTACTTATTTTATGGGAACATTGCTGATGTGTGAACATTGCCACTGGGAAAACTGCCTAGTTGGGAGTATTGCCACCGGGAAATATTCAGTAAAATTTTACTTTCACACTCGCCTACAATTATAAATGGAATATGCGTGTGGGTGTGTGCATATGTATATGTATGTATGTATGTATGTATGTATGTATGTATGTATGTATGTATGTATGTATGTATGTATGTATGTATGTATGCATGTGTATATATATATATATATATATATATATATATACACATACACGTATGTACACACATAAATATTTACACACATTTACACACACACACAAATATATTCCATTTACAAATTATACGCAGTTGTGAAAGTCAAATTTTATTGTATATTTCCCACTGGCAATGCTCCCACGTGGGCAGTTTTCCTAGTAAAATGTTCACACATGGGCAGTGTTCCGAGTGGCAGTGCTCCCAGTGGCAATATTCTCACATGGGCAATGTTCCTTGTGGCAATCGTACGCGCACGTATTTTATCGACCGTGAAGTGATGAAGGGCAAAGTCGACTTCGGCGTAATTTGAACTCAGAACGGATGAAATGCCACTAAATATTGTGTCCGGCGTGCTAGCAATTCATCAAGCTCACTGACTTGATGATGATGTTGATGATGACGATGACGACGACGGTGATGATAATGATAATTAATATTATTGTTTTTTATCACCGGTCAATCTCATTTGTTTAATCATGGTTAATTAAAATGATTAATTATACAAATTCACATAAGGCTAAATACTAATACCGGATATTGCGTTTGAGGTCGTGGTGAATAGTTTAATAGTAGAGATTCAATATCTAAGAGTAGAATTATATAAAGCTTATTCATATTGGAAACGTTGAAGAAAAACAAAAATCTTGGCAATCTTATATACCCGATTACATCGACCAACAGAATTTGGCAATATTCCTACTTCAGCATTGTACCGCTTAGAAGGAACAAATCAAATAGGAAACCTCTATGTAGTCGCTTGACAAAAAAGCACCAAGAGACCTTTATGTCGTCTGAAAGAAAGGAAAGGAATATTGGGTAATATGAATCTAAATACACTATCTGAAAAAAAAAAGACAAACGGAATGAACTGGACTAGAAGGCAATCGCTCGGAAGTCTGCTAAATCCAGGCTGAGCAATTGTTAAATAACCAGTAGAACAGGAACAACCAAGTTGTTCGGATAGAAATATTGAATTCAGATTTTGGTACATGGTCAATAATTGTGTGGGATAGGGGTGGATAAATCGGTCGATTACATCGTCCCCAATGATTTACTGGCTTTTATTTTATCAACTCCTAAAGGTTGAAAGGTAAAGTCGACCTCGGCAGAATTTGAAATCAGAACGTGAAAACGGACGAAATACCGTTAAGCATTCTACCTGGCGTGCTAACGATTGTGCCTGGTCGCAACCTATATGCTCAGACAGAAATATTCATTTCTGATTTTGGGACAAAGCTAGAAATTTTGAGGATAGGAGGCTAATCTGTTATATCAACCCCAGTATTTGAGTAGTCCTTATTTTATTTTATAGATTATTGAAAGGTAAGGTACCCTCGGCTGGAAAACATAAAGAAGTGGATCAAGTGCCGTAAAGTTTTTTCCGACATCAAAGTCTCTGTCTTCTCATCATATAGAAGTAATTGTTCGCAACTTAAGGACACGGCCAGTTTTTTAAGGGAAGAAAGGGTCTGTCCATTCCACTCACCCCAATATTTAACAGGTACTTTATCTTATTGGTGGAGGTAAGTTGACCCTGATGTGCGTATAGAATTAATGGGGTATCTGAATAGATAGTAAACGTTATTTACATTCGAATGAAGGTGGTGAGCTGATAGAATCGCTATCACACCGGAAAAAATGATTAGCGGCGTTTCTTCCGGCTTTACATTCTGAATTCAAATTCCTGCGAGGTCGATTTTGCCTTTCAGCACTTCGAGATTGATGTCACTATAATCGACTAAGATTCTCAAGAATTTCGAGCCTTGTATCAATGGTAGAAAGAATTATTTATACATAAGTAAGACGAACATTAGGTCAACTTCCGTCTCTACATTATGCTTTAAGTATGTTTCAGTAGATTGCACTAAACATCACCTACGTTATACACGGAACTCCACGAACCAATGAAGGAACTTCTATTTCTCTCAAATTCCATACCACTGTTTTCTCCGCATATAGAAAAATAACGAAAAAACAAAACAGAATCAACAGGATTCCTACGGCTGGAATGTATTTGATTATATGTTTTCTCGATCAAGATTAACAACAGCAAAACGTGCATTACTTGAGCTAATGTTCAGCCCTTCATAAATCGCACGACATGTAAGAAATACTAACAAAATCTCACCATAAATCAGACTGGGTGTGTTGGACAGTGTAGTTCTAGATACATTATAATTGAAAATAAGTTGGGATGATAGTGTTTGGCCATAGATTTACTTGATTTCATATTTCCGACTGGAGGTAAGTAACATCACTAGCAGCAACAACAGCTAGGTTAAATATTATTTCCTGGTGTTTAAGGCACTTAACTATGGGTCTTCACATCAAATAATCTAAAGTTTTCTTGCTATTGCTATTTAATAATTTGCCAGTCAGCCCTCTATGAAATTTCAGCTGTGATAATCGCATCTCTTTCTAATATCTTTTCCTTTTCCACGAGTAAGATTTAAGGGAGATTTGTCTTATATTTCTTGTAATGTCGAACTATCATTAAGAGACCTCTCTTAGATTCAACGAATATATACTGTTATCTGCTTAGCATGGTGTATTTTGTTAGATGTCTGGAATCTTATGAATATACAACTACCATTATGTTGTTGAAACTTCAATCTACTGGCGACAATTTGTAAGAGACATTTGCTTAAGATAATTATTGAATATTTGATTTTACAAGTAGGATACCATTATTCTCATTCACCCTTTTCGTATCAAACCCGCCTGAGATCGTCCCTTGTCCCTATGACACAAACTGTTTGTTTTAAAGCTATCTAAATAAAAATCTATCAAACGTTTATGTTAACATTTGTTTCAAGCATCACCTTAATAATGATTTCAAATTTTGGCCCAAAGCCAGCAACTTCGAGTTGGGTGGGGGGGAAGTTGATTACACCGACAACCAGTATTCAACTGGTACTTATTTTATCGACCCCGAAAGGATGAAAGGTAAAGTAGACTTCAGCAGGATTTGAACTCAGAAAGTAAAGATGGACGAAATGCCGTAAACATTTTGCCCGGCGCGCTAACGATTCTGCCAGCCCGCCGCCTTAACAAACACCTCCTTAATATTGACTGGTGTGTTACAAATTTCTTCATCGTCTTAAAACTTTAATGAAACATAGACAGTGTATTTCAATAGAAATATGGTAACAAACGGGTTAGCGCAATCCTTAATGTCAAACATTATCGTAATGCCATACGCACAGGCACACTTTTCAATGTATCGACAGTAAGACTGAAGATCTCAAGCGAGACAATTTAAAGAAAACCTTGTTTTCAATATTTAACGTCTATTTAAGAGTGACGGACTGGCAGAATCATTAGCATGCCGGGTAGAATGCTTAGCGGCATTTCATCCACCTTTATTTTCTGAGTTCTAATTCTGCCGAGGTCGACTTTGCCTTTCGGGGTCGATAAAATAAGTACCAGTTGAGCACTGGGTCGTTGTCATCGATTTCTTCTCCCCTCAGAAGTTGCTAACCCTGTGCCAAAATTCGAAGCTATTCAAGATTACTCGATAATTTAACACAAGTACAATGTTGATGTGTAGACCAAACTAAGTATTATAGAAGCATTATTGAATTGCCGCCTTAATAGCGTCAAGAAACCATGGAATGCCATTCGTAGACAATTGATATAATGGAAATAAGAAAATTTTATGTCTTTTTCAGGACATTTCTCTCAATTTTTTTTTCTGTTAATCGCATATCTTAACACTTATTCCGGCCTAACCTTGCTTTTTCTACGCCATGAAGATTCCATCTCTTGTTTTACCTAATCATGTGACTTGTTTCGACTTTATTAATTGCCTGAAAATTTGACTCAATAGCTAGTTGATTCACTAAGGTAGTAATACTTCCTCAATACTTCGAAAGTACCAAAATTTTTAGGAACATAGTACACACAACCTAATAATTGATTTGCGATGTCTCTGTTATGTGTTTGCGTAATTTTCTTACATACATGCATACATATATACATACATACATAAATACATCCATTCACATGCAGAGAGAGAAAGAAAGAGAGAGAGAGAGAAAGAGAGAGGGAAGAGTTCAGGTGTACTCTGTTAGATTTATATGAATTTTAGAGCTATATATATATATATGTGTGTGTGTGTGTATACATATACATGTATGTATAATGCACACATACATACATATCTATGTACATACATATATATATATATATATATATATATATATATATATAGAGAGAGAGAGAGAGAGAGACTTCATACACTTAAACACACACACACACATCTTTATGCCGTATAATATAAAATATTTAAAATTTTTTGTCATAAAGAAAATATAGTGGTCCTATTTACTCATATTGGAATCTCTATCGTTGCTACATCATATATGCTTCAAGTATGCTTCGTCCATACATTAATATATATATATATAATATATATATATATATATATATATATATATATAGACATACATACATACATACATACATACATACATACACACACACACATACACACACACACACACACACACATATATATATATGTATATATATGTAATGGGAGAGGAGAGCGAGAAGGGATTGAGGGAGCGGGAAAGAGAGCCATGATTACACGTCTTCTAATTGGATGTCATTGTTTCTTGCAATATGTATTATTTCCTGCATATTTTTGAAAAATGTGTGAACAATGGTGTTCTTAAATTCTCCCATTCTGTATTTAGAATCTTTTCACATCTCTTCCACTTCCTTCTCTCTGTCATTTTTTAATATATCTAATGTGTCATTATATATATATATTTTTTTCATGTATTTGCAAAACATAATTTTCCTTTTTGATTTTGCGATTCTTTCTTCTCTTCACTATTACATTTTTTTTACTCATCCGTATTTTCCAAAATTCGCTGTATATTCCACCCCGACAACTTTCCGTATTCTATTATTTCTAATTATACATTTCAATCCACGTACGTATCGATTTTAGCAC
>NC_043002.1:52543615-52553615 GCF_006345805.1 Octopus sinensis | reverse complement strand
TCTATGTAGGGTTACATCCTTTAATGTAACCCTCATTTTTAAAGGCTGTGTTTTTTAAGTGATTATCAAGAGTATCGAATACAGTATTAGAATGTGTCTCAAAATTTTAAATTCAACTCGCACAGTTAACAAAAATACGTAACGTAAGAATAAGGTGATGGAATAATCCTTTCTATGATAGACAAAGGCCTGAAATCTAAGGACGCGTGGGGGCTAGTCGACTACATCGATTCCAGTATACACACGGTATTATTTAAAAAAAAATATCCGGTAACATTGGATGATTTTGTCCTTAATAGTTTAATTAAGCCCTCTGCTCCCCATGGTGCATGATCCATCGATGAATAATCTCGACTCTGGGTTCCAGGTCTTATTCTATCGGCCCCGAAGGATGAAAGGCAGAATCGACCGCAGCGGCATTTGTACTCAGAATCGTGCTAACGATTCTGTCAGCTCACCACCCTAAGGAGATAGAATAATTTTATCTACTAAAGGAGCAAGGCCTGAAATTTTGGGAGAGGGGAGTAATCAATTACATCAATCCCAGTGTTTCACAGATACTTATTTTATCGACACCGAAAGAATGACAGGCAAAGTCGTACACAGTGGAATTTGAACTCAGAACGTCACAACGGATGAAATGCCGCTAAGCATTTTGCCCGGAGTACAAGTGACTCTATAGGAAATAAGGGTAAAGACCCCCTTCGGTCATGAATGACCATGGGATTGCACCTAGAAAGTTACCCTCCTAGACACAAGTCCGGGCAAGGTTGTTTATGGAAGACCAGCAGTCGCCCATGCATACCAGCCTCCCCTCTCCACGCCACCAGTGTTATCCAAGGGAAAGACAAAGGTCGATACAGCTTGGCACCAGTGACGTCGCAACTCATTTCTACAGCTGAGTGAACTGGAGCAACGTGAAGTAAAGTGCCTTGCTCAAGAACACAACACGCAGCCCGGTCCGGGATTCGAGCTCACAACCTCACGATCGTAAGCTCGACGCGCTAACCACTGAGCCATGCGCCGAAATCGCATAGAGGCTGGAAACGACTGCTACGTGGCTGGCATTTTACGGAGATTTTAGCAGGCCAGTATTCAGACCAGCTCTTTGGCTTGAGAATATCTTCATCTCTCTCACCAGACCTAGAGGCCTTGTGAAGGATTACGGCCATAAAAAATATCCTTCCCCATGACGAAGTGATAAAATGAAACATTCTAGCCATGGCCATCCTGTACGTTTAGATATTTTTAGGAATAAATTTCACCTTGAGGTGGTGTGGTAGCTGATGTCCGGCAATGACTGAGGAGTTTGCCAGTAGAGCACAAGTTTCTGTCGGCTCTCCCATACTGGATAGCTCAAAGGATAGAGGCCAGACTAGTATGGACCACTTCTTACCTGCAGTAACAATGGGTTTGCGTAGGGCCACCATCTCTACATAGAAAAAAGAGGCAAAGTTACAGAAGCACCGATGACAATTCAAAACCAACAGGATCTATGTGGTCTGAGCTACATATGGAGCAAAGGATTTAACTAAACTCCCAATGATTAAATCATCAAATGCCCTCGCTCTTTTTTAAACGATGTTTAGGTGCAGGCGTGGCTATGTGGTAAGAAGCTTGCTTTCCGACCACATGGTACTTGGTTCAGTCCCACTGCGTGGCACTTTGGGCAATTTTGTACTTTAGCCTCGGGCCGACCAAATATTTGTACGTAGAACTGGCAGACGGAAACTCAAAGAAGCCTGCTGTATATATATATATGTGTATCTGTATATATCTATGTGTGTGTGTCTCTCTGTCTCTGTATACGTCCCCGTAACTTAGCAGTTCGGCAAAAGAGACCGATAGAATAAATACTAGACTTTAAAAAAATAAGTCCATGGATGGTCGATTTGTTCGACTAAAACTCTTCAAGGCGGTGCCCCATCATGGCCGCAGTAAAATCACTGAAACAAGTAAAAGATAAAAGATGTGATTTGAAGGAGGTTGGGCTGCTTTTTCTAGCAGATGCAACATTATCATAAAGGTTTCCTTCAAGCATATGTTTTATTACGGTGAATATCCCTTCTAACATCTAATTCAATTACCAAGCACAACTTTCTCTTTATCTACAATAGATTTGAACGCTTCACTCATCAGTTATACTCCAGCTAATTATTTCAGATTTACTAATTACTCTCAGTATCGTACATTCAGACAGGAAACCTCAGAAAGGTAGATGTGGCTCGGCGTAGTAACTCAATGTCTTAACAATTCAAAGCCACGTGTCCTGGCCGAGTACGTATCGAAGCTTTAAAGATTGGACCTAAAGTGTGAACATCAATGGTCGGCCCGTTTCATCAAATTCTGTGTTAGATAATGAATTAGTATTATCAAATACTAGTAAAGCATTAGTATCAATGTCTTCAGCAGCGTTTGTCAGCCTCCATCCGCTGCTTTGAGCCATTTAAATTAAATCATGAAAGTAAAATTGTAATAGACAAAATATTGATTTCTCATATTGACGTGATGCAGGCTACAGATTTATAGCACAAGAAGTATGGTCGATTTAATCAACTCTCAGTGTTTTTATCGGTACATTTTAGGTTTTCGGCACTGGATAGACAGAGATAGGAATTAATCTTGGAGGCTTTTGAGCTGAGAAAGGTAAAGATATTTGATAAGTTATTCTACCGTTTCTATTATTCAACACTTTATTAATATTTACACATATTAAGGTGGCGAGCTGGCAGAAACGTTAGCACGCCGGGCGAAATGCGTAGGCATTACGTTCTGAGTTCAAATTCCGCCGAGGTCGATTTTGCCTTTCATCCTTTCGGGGTCGATTAAATAAGTACCAGATACGCACTGGGGTCGATGTAATCAACTTAATCCGTGTGTCTGTCTATGTTTGTCTCCTCTGTGTTTAGCCCCCTGTGGGTAGTAAAGAAATAGGTATTTCGTCTGCCGCTACGTTCTGAGTTCAAATTTCGCCGAGGTCGACTTTGCCTTTCATCCTTTTGTGGTCGATTAAATAAGTACTAGTCACGCACTTGGGTCGATATAATCGACTTAATCCGTTTGACTGTCATTGTTTGTCCTTTCTCTGTTTAGCCCCTTCTGGGTAGTAAAGAAATAAGTATTTCGTCTGCCATTACGTTCTGAGTTCAAATTCCGCCGAGGTCGACTTTGCCTTTCATCCTTTCGAGGTCGATTAAATAAGTACCAGTTGTGCACTGGGGTCGATATAATCGACTTAATCCGTTTGTCTGTCCTTGTTTGTCCTTTCCGAGGTCGACTTTGCCTTTGGGGTCGATAAATTAAGTATCAGTTGCGTACTGGGGTTGATCTAATCGACTGCATCCCCACTTTCCCCAAAACTCGGGCCTTTTACCTAGAGTAGGAAAGAATATTTACATATACTAACTCACTCATTTATGTACATACGTATGTATGTATATATGTACACACAAATACACGCATATGGTCTCTTGAAGGGTATTGACTCAATGATTAGACTATCCCGTAAAACACTGATTTTATCAAATAAAAAAGCGTTTCAGACTTCATACCTTCCGCATTGAGTACTTTCTGTTCGAAATATATATATATGTATATATGTGTGTGTGGTGTGTGTGTGTGCGTGTGCGTGTGTGCGTGTGCGTGTGTGTGTATGTGTGTGTGTGTGTGTGTACGTGTGTGTTTGTCTCCATGTGTGTATTTATGAGCTTTGGCTTTCCTGCTTAATTTTTTTTCCCGGCTTTGGTTGAGTATTTGGAAATGGAATTTGCTATCTGGAATGAAAATTTACTGTAATTGATGCCAAATGCTAGAACTGAACATTTCAGATAGCTCGGGGCGTTTATTTAGAAGTTGTTGAACGATAATAAAGCTTTTGTTTGTGCACGTTCATCCCTCAACGACCATTAACATGCGAACAGGAATTATCTAGGCTTCAAAATTTGAAGTATTATTTCTTTTGTGCCAAGAGTGATTAATTGGCACCCATTTGGAAACCAGAATGAACAGTAAAAAAATAAAGAAAAAAGAAAAATGAAGTGAAAAAAAAGGCAGTTCTCACCCATTTTCAAAACGAAAAAGAGAAATAAATAGGCGTGGCTGTGTGATAAGAAGTTTGCTTCCCAACCACATGGTTCCGGGTTCACTCGCACTGCGTGTCACCTTGGGAAAGTGTCTTCTACTTTAATCCTCAGGCCGACCAAAGTATTGTGAGTGGATTTGGTAGACGGAAACTGAAAGAAGCCCATCGTGCATATATATATATATATAATATATATATATATATATATATATATATATATATATATGCCCCATGGTCGTAACTTCAACCGTGCCCTTTCTGTTGTGATTTTTGCTACCCAGGTATCGGTTATCATTTGAATTATCCGTAATAAGATAATTCATTTATCTACTTCAATATATATATATATATATAATATATATATATATATATATGCCCCATGGTCGTAACTTCAACCGTGCCCTTTCTGTTGTGATTTTTGCTACCCAGGTATCGGTTATCATTTGAATTATCCGTAATAAGATAATTCATTTATCTACTTCAATATATATATATATATATATTTGCTTTTGTGTCTGTGTTTGTCATCCACCATCGTTTCTCAACAGATATTGGTGTGTATATGTCCCCGAAACTTAGCGGTGCGGCATAAGAAACCGATAGAATAAGCAGTAGGCTTACAAAGAATAAGTCCTTGGGTCGATTTGTTGGTGTAAAGGCGCTGCTCCAGCATGGCCACAGTCAAATGACTGAAACGTGTAAAAGAGTAGATGAAAATTGTGTGTTCGAATGGAAAATATATTTAGAGTGCTTAAAGGTAATTGCATACATCACTTTTATTGGACCATTTTACATGGATTAAGTAATGATATGGATGTGATGTCGATGGTCAATGGTGTTCAAAGAATTATTACAGTCAGAAGCAGAAAAAGAGGTAGTTTCTGTGCGCATGCGTGCACGTTAGAAGATAAAGCCAAACCCAAAAAGTAAAGCAAATAAAGAAGATAAAATCTAAAAAGTTAACAAATATGAAAACAGAAGAAAGAAAACCCGAAGTATTGTTAAAAAATTTTAAATGCTGGATTGTGTTCGTGCAATTTGATCTCTCCAATAAAGTTTTTTTTATAGGAACTAAAGAGGGGCTTATGCGGTTTGTCAGTTGATATACGGAGTTTTTTTCTGAAGAGCTTCCATATTGAGCATTAGACACAGAAGTGATAAAACATACATATTTACACTCATAAACACATTCTCTCTCTCTCTCTCTTTCTCTCTCCCTCACACACACATACACACATACACTTACACACATGCATTCATACATGGTTCTTTCATTAGGTTGTTTAATAGCTTTACAGGGAATTAGTAGAATGCTAGAGAATGAGTAGAGTGTTAGTAGTATCGATTAGCAGTGCCGCTTCACTTACAAAACCTGCTAATGTTAACTTTATTTTTGTCTTTTACAGACAGCCCTAAAATTTGTGGCCATGGATTATTATTATTATTATTGCTGTTGTTGTTGTTGGTATTATTATTATTATTTATTATTATTATTATTATATTATTATTATTATTATTATTATTATTATTGAGTGAGAGAGCAGCGCATGCCATCAAAGTGACACTGGGGTAAAATATACGAAGCCCGGTATACCCATCATGACTACCCGTCTGTTAAGGGTACACCAAGCACATGCATCACAACCATATGTGCGCGACATGGTGATCTCATATCAAGATAAACAGCGCATGACCATGCAGGTGGAGCCCAGTTAGAATTTTCTTCTGGTCGAATAACCCATCCCGCTCGAAAGGTCCCTGAATAAGGGTTGTTTAAGGATGTTGTACGAACCACCCATGTTTCCAGAGGTGAATTATTCAAACCCCAAAGTATCCATCTCAAAACATGGCTATGATGCTCTCCCACTACCTCTGCTCTTGATCAGAGATGCACATATCGTCAGCTACTAAGGGACATGCTCAACCGGTTAAGGTCAAGCAAATGACAAGTAAATCTGTGGTATTGAGCAGAATATTTGCTGTAGCCCATCTTTTATACCAAGATAAAACAATGTACATGATAACACTTCCAATCAGTTAAGATCAGAAGCCATGAGAACCACTGCCTGGTACTGCATATTATTATTATTATTATTATTATTATTATTATTATTATTATTATTATTATTATTATTATTATTGCTAGCTGGCAGAAACGTTAGCACGCTGAGCGAAATGCTTAGCAGTATTTCGTCTGGCTTTACGTTCGCCGAGGTCGAATTTGCCTTTCATCCTTACTGGGTCGATAAATTAAGTACTAGTTGCGTTCTGGGGTCGATCTAATCGACTGGAATCCTCCTCTAAAATTTCGGGCCTTGTGCCTAGAGTAGAAAATATTATTATTATTATTATTATTATTATTATTATTATTATTATTATTATTATTATTATTAAGGCAGTGAGCTGGCAAAACTTTTAGCACTCCGGGCAAAACGCTCAGCGGCATTTCGTCCTGAGTTCAAATTCTGTCATTGCATCCTTCCGTGGTCGATAAAATAAGTATCATTTGAGCTATTGGGTCAATGTAATGGACTCACCCCCTCCCTCGATATTGCTGGCCTTGCGCCAAAAATTTCAAACCAATACTAATGATAATAGCGATTTTTTCTAGACTCGCGAACAAAAGTACCAACTTAATATTGAGTCGATTCAATTGTCTGTACTCCGTTTAAAAAGCGATCCAGTAGCATGAACGGTAAGTATTTCATATTTCCTGTACAAAATAATAAAAATACTGAAATATTTGTTTTTCAAGCAGATGACTTCCCTAAGTAATTTATGCTAATTTATGCTAATTTATAATTTGAACTAGTCTACCATTTGATTGTCTTCACACCACTTCAGCAATTAAATATCGCAAAGATGTAAAAGATCTTAACATACCTAGAGTTGTCTCCCGTGCAAGGCTAAATATTTATAATATTTGTCATTAAGCCAATATTTTCTTTTTGTCATCACGTAATTATTTCCGGTAGGATTTTTGATGCTCACGATAATAGGTGCTAACTTACATAGGGTTACTCTATCGAGGCGAAAGCGTGATATCTGGGATATAAGGCTATTTTCTAGCAAGTTCTCGTTCGGTTGGGGCAAGATATGCAATTGAACTCAAAAGTACAAACTAACCCATAACTCTTTGATCGTATAGTGTTACTTGGTATTAAGATTGTTAAATAATACCACTCTAAGTAAAAATGGATGGACAGGTTATTGAGTTTTAAGTTTGTTGACTTTCAACACAACGCAATACCAGACATAACGCTTGAAGTGCTGACATTTCGGCTGATTAGCTGTTACTATATCAACATGGATGACAAGACGATTAATAAATACATTTATAAGTATCTCACATACATTTCACTTATCAAACAGCTATGGTTAATTATTTTTGTGGTCTTTAAACTTCTAAAAGGCTAGTATCTAGTGCAGGCTTGTACTTTAAGGTTTAGCGAATCAGAGTAACAGTTTTCCACGGGGGATAGCTAGAACAATGCAGAAAGCTTATCTAGAAATTAGGAGTTTTATTTCAAGATAATTATAAAATTAAATGGAAAGATGGTGTACAGAAAATATATGTGTTCCCTTGTGAAACATTGAAACACTCCAGCTCTCAGACTTCAAGTCTATAAGTTAACATATGCTACTCTCGTGGAGAGTATGAATACCATAAACTCCCACCTATCTTTCCTCTAAATTTAAGAGAATTCGAACTTGGGTGGAAAAGATGAAGTTCATCAATCGAAACAACGAGGACAATCTAGTCATCCTAGGATTTGGGTCCAAGTCTTGAAGTCTGATTAATGACTTTGCTTAAAGAAGAGTTGCGTACCATCACTCTTTCGACAGTGACAAACTTCAATTCCTTGGCAAGACCAGATCAAGCCGGCTGGAAATGGAGACGGATGCAGTAGATTATCAAAGTGTCTTATTTGTCTCACCTTGCTTTCTACACTCCGCAATGCAGTGAATTACAAATTGGTGAGCTTCAACTCGCTAAGTGAGATATACTGTAAATATATTGACTATAGGTCACTAAGTCAGATATAATGTAGAGATATGAGATAAGTAGAACTTACTTGTAAAATCAATTCGAATCTTTATTTATACAAAATCAAGTTTAAATCTTTCTCTTCCATTCTTTGATAATATCTATGTATATATTATTTTAAACTAAAAAAACATACATCAATAATTACACTAGTGTTTGCTTTCTTTGTAATGCACTTATCAACATCAAAGACAATTATTTATATTTTTTAAAGATAACTAGTTATGAAATAGATATAAACGTTCTAAAAAACAGTGCACAGAGATTTGAAATCTCACAAATCTTATTGGTTGATGAAAATAACATTTGGGCAGTTAATTTAATTGCGGTTTGGTTTTAAAAATTGATGGTATAGTTGTACATGCTCTATCAGTCACAAATAAAGACAAGCATACATATATGTATACACTGACATATGAATAATACATATATGTAAACACACATATACTCCCGCATATAAACACACACACACACATACACACACACACACACACACACACACACACATACATATGTACAAATGTGTTTATATGCATATAATAATATATGTATACTATTCAATTAGTCATCTTTTATAAATTTATTCTTGCTATACATATCACCCTACATTCATACATTAAATTCTACTGTAGCGCATCTTTAGTTTAGAATATCTACATAGCCTCACCGATCCTATAGATTCTATAGACATCATAGAATATCGATAATATCAATAGCTGACATGCTGCCTTGTTATTTCGTACTATTTTTGCATCAGTCAATGGCGACATTTTAATTAAACATTCTAAGAATCAATACTTTTTCTGTCAAAGTATGTCAGCCAGAAAATATTAATTTCATATAATGCGCGTTAACTTACATCAAATTACACAGTATGGATCGAAAGGTTTTCATGAATCTTGTTTCTTTTCCACTTGTCCTACGACAACTATAAATACAACATTCTTGTCAATCAAAGAATGGAAGGGAAAGATTTAAACTTGATTTATATAAATAAAAATCAGAATTGGCCTGTGACGTAGGAAGTCAAGAGAGTGTCAGTCGAGTAGACAGTCATTAGATAATCTTGTCTAACGACCTATACTGCTATACCGGAATGGGCGTTATAACAGTCCGACAGTGGATTATATATATGCATGTATAAAATGATAGGGAGACACAAAGGAAAGGAAAAATTCAGTGCAATAATAAACTACATTAAGAAGTTCATATATGTGCGAGAATGCAAACACTAACCATGTATTATCACGAAAGTATAATAATACAGAGCTGACACGATGTAAACATCTACAACAGCTATAAATGCAGCATTCTTGTCTATCAAAGAATGGAAGAGAAATATTTAAACTTGAGTTATATAAATAAAGATTCAGATTGGCCTCATGAGTGTGTTCTACTTATCTCAAATGCCTATGTTATATATGACTTAGTGACCTGAAGCTCATCAATTTGTAATTCACTTAAGCATAGTGAGTGAAACATATTCTGACCTGATTTATGATCTAGTTTTCTAAGCCAGGTGGTGCTATTAAGTTAGACATGACCTGGGCCAATACTGGCCAAAACCTTTCTAAGTTATTCTAAGTTATTCTAAGTATTAATGATTCAAAATCCAAACCCAGGTCAGGATCATTATAGGGTCAAACCGTTTTTATAACCGTACCAGGTTTACAAATATTCCTTTCCCATTCTTTGGACTCAAATACTATAGTTCCCTACCAAATATAATGTTAACTAAATCAACGCTGCATAGACGCTTAACCAGATGAAGGAAACGGGCTGCAAATGCGATTGCGAGATGTGTATGCTACAGAAACGTACGTCGGAAAGATTTAAATTAAATATAATATATAGTTGACTGTAAAAATAAA
>NC_043002.1:52536115-52538615 GCF_006345805.1 Octopus sinensis | reverse complement strand
ATCTGTCTTAAAATTTTCAAGACCAACGCATTCGCTCACCTTATTTCCGAATTACACTACTTGGCGGTTGGAGTTCTGCTGCTCTTTCTGGTGGACGAATGGCTGTTTAGGCCATTCCTAAATTGTTATATTTATATATTTAGTCTTTGACTATTTTCTTTTCCACTAGGCCGCTGGTAGCGATAAATTTTTACTGAATTTTTTGCTACCCTAAATTGATTATTGATAATTTTCTGACTAATTCTGAGATTGAATCGGCAGTTTATATTTGCTGCCGATAAGTTTGGCGCGAATGCGTTGGTCTTGAAAATTTTAAGACAGATATTCCCGAGCATTGATACAGTCGCCTCGTGTATATCCGTCTCTCCCAGGTTTCTTTTACTGATGAAGTGTGACCTATGGTAGACTAGCTTAATTTAATTTAATTGAGCTGGTCTATCATTAAAGACACTGAAACGATGCATCGTATAAAAGATGAATTAGGGTAAATGTTTTTAAATTTTCACCTTATTTCAGAATTACACTACTTGGCGGTTGGAGTTCTGGCTGCTCTTTCTGGTGGACGAATGGCCTGTTTAGCCATTCCTAAATTGTTATATTTATATATTTAGTCTTTGACAATTTTCTCTTTTCACTAGGCCGCTGGTAGCGATAAATTTTTACTGATTTTTTGCTACCCTAAATTGATTAATTGATATTTTCTGACTAATCTGAGATTGAATCGGCAGTTTATATTTGCTGCCGATAAGTTTGGCGCGAATGCGTTGGTCTTGAAAATTTTAAGACAGATATTCCCGAGGCATTGATACAGTCGCCTCGTGTATATCCGTCTCTCCCAGTTTCTTTTACTGATGAAGTGTGACCTATGGTAGACTAGCTTAATTTAATTTAATTGAGCTGGTCTATCATTAAAGACACTGAAACGATGCATCGTATAAAAGATGAATTAGGGTAAATTTTTAAATTTTCACCTTATTTCCGAATTACACTACTTGCGGTTGGAGTTCTGGCTGCTCTTTCTGGTGGACGAATGGCCTGTTTAGGCCATTCCTAATTGTTATATTTATATATTTAGTCTTTGACTATTTTCTCTTTTCCACTAGGCCGCTGGTAGCGATAAATTTTTACTGAATTTTTTGCTACCCTAAATTGATTAATATATATATATATATATATATATATATGAATTTTTTGCGTAATGAGATAAAAAACCAAGGCTGTATAGATATTAGAGCATTTATAGATAGAAGGTCTTAGAGCTGTTTCTAGGATATCAATTAATAGTATCCCTTCATCGAAGACGGTGTGAGAGGAAAAATTAAGTCATAGTTAGTTTCGATGTGATACAAATAGAGAGTGAGGTTCTAATATCTATACAGCGTTGGTTTTTTTTATCTCATTACGCAAAACTTCATATATACACACGCTGACATAGAACCAACGTTGAACCCTTTATTCACAGTACTACCGAATCTGGAACTTAACTATGGTCTGTCTATAGCACTTATTCAGCATTACCTGACACCTTTGGGTCTCAATGACACCATTATCTCTTATATATATATATATATATATATAATAAATATTAGGGAATAAATCCAAATTTACAGGGGAAAAAATCAGATTTAGGATTAAATCCAATTTTATAGTAAAATATTATATAATATTAATTCGAGACAAAACCACTATTTTGCAAAACAAACAAGGAAAGACTTAATCAATACATAAAAATTTTAATATAAAATAAATAAACCGCCACTACAATAGTTTCATGTCTTCAAATGACATTCGTCAGGTGGATTTCCGATCTTCTAATCAGTTTTAAATAATTTAAAACTGATTAGAAGATCGGAAATCCACCTGACGAATGTCATTTGAAGACATGAAACGATTGTAGTGGCGGTTTATTTATTTTATTTAAATTTGTATGTATTGATTAGTCTTTCCTTGTTTGTTTTGCAAAATAGTGGTTTTGTCTCGAATTAATATTATATTATAATATATATATATATATATATATATATATGCATGTATAAATTGAAAGAGGAACACAAAACAAAGGAATCATAAACTACATTAAGAAAACTCATATTTTTGTGAGAATGCAAACATTAAACATGTATTATGATGAAATTATACAATAGTTAGTCAATCAGAGCTAACATGGAGTAAACAACTACATACATTCGTGTTTGAGTTGTTGAAGCTGATGATCTTGCCGTACTTGTCTAACCCTAAATTTATGCTGAACGAGCAAACCTATAATTGCAGTCTCTCTAGCCATAACCATCCTGTCTTCTGAGACTACCGTATGCAATGTTGATGATAGGCTGTGATCCAGTGAAAATGTGGCTTCTATTCTTGAAACGAATCAAAGAAATAACGATGACTACTTGTGTTTATCTGCCTTTTTACTACCACACACACATACATACATACACACACACGCATACATACACATACATACATATAAACATACATACATACATACATCATTAAC
>NC_043002.1:52523615-52531115 GCF_006345805.1 Octopus sinensis | reverse complement strand
ACCACCCCCAACTTCAACTGATGCCACCCCGCTGGCTGGCTAAAGCAGGCAAGCCCCCAGTCCTCCTGAACGGGATGCCAGTCCGTCGTAGGGTTTCGCAGGGTTATCCATTTACATCTGAGTGGACTGTAACAATGTGATGTGGAGTGTTTTGCTCAAGAATACCACGCACCGACAGATTAGAAATTGAAAGTACAATTTTGCGAATGCGAGTATAACGCCCTAACCATAAGGTCACGTGCCTTCACACACACGTTCCTAATTATTTGTACAAGCATACATACACATAGATTCATATATGTTTGTACACACATATATCTATATGTATTGATCAGAATTTTGAAAGCGAAGCTGTACAATGCAATTTTAATAAAACATTGTTCCTTTTAGATGATATTGATAGTTCCATTGTTTCTTTTAGATTCTATTGATTGACATTATATTTATATGAGAAAAAAAGGTGAAAATCGTATTAACTCAAATAAATACAGCTGAATGTAAAGTGATTTTAAAGTGGTTTTTGGGGGTATATTATTTTTTTAAAACCCATTGTGTATATGAATTTGAACTGAAAGTTGCATAATGCAATTTTAACAAAACTGCTTTATCTTTTTTTTCTTATTGATTATATTTCGATCTGAACGACCCTTTTCAAAGATGATACATTCGGAATGGAAGCAGTGGAAGAAAGAACAGCAACGGCCTGCTGCCATGGCATATCTGAGATTTATCAAGTACAAAACGTATTCGAATATTTGCCAAATCGTCGCTGGAGCGTTCCATCAATAACTTCCTGGAAAGCAAATTTAAAAAAAAAGCCCACCACCTTAACACATTACTTTGCAATACGAACCATTATTTTTTTCTTCCAGTCATTGGAATGTAGCCATGCTGCAGCATCGCCCCGAAGCGCTTTAGTCGAACAAATTGACTCCAGTACTTATTTATTGTCTTGTACTTATACTATCAGTTTCTTTTGCCGAACTGCCATGTTACAAGAACGTAAACAAAGCAATACCGGTAATCAGGTGGTGCGGCTAGGTGGGGAAAACACAAGCACTCACACACGTGTATACGGCAGACTTCCACACAGATTCAGTCTACTACATTCACTCCCAAATCACTGGTCGGTTCGGGGCTGTGGTAGAAGTCTCTTGCTCAAGGTGCCGCACAGTGGACCTCGGCGGAATTTGAACTCAGAATGTAGCGACAGACGAAATAGCGTTAAGCATTTCGCCCGGCGTGCTAACGTTTCTGCCAGCTCGTCTCCTTGCTCAACACACATACAGTAGAACAGTATAGGCAACCTGCGGGCCAGCAAGTTACTCTCCTGGCACGCCTGAAGTAAAATTACCTTGAATTTTTTTAACCTGTGCGGCCGCCTAATGATAAGTCATGTCTCATGCGACTTGCTTTTTTAGAGCATGTCTCATGCGGCCTGCTTTTCGAGAGCATTTCATATTTGATGTACAGTTTCATACATGTAAGAATTTTACCATTTGAAATAAAGAAAAACATCCACTTCTAACTGTATCGTCTTTCTTTATCATATATTTGGATTTGCTGATATTATTTGGAGTTTTCTGCTTTGCAGGTTGGGTTTAGATTCTATGAATTCCTAGAGTGATCACTTGTCTACCGATTGCAAGTATAATCTCAGTTAAAAGTTTTTCAGTTCATTATATTACTACTATACTACTTCTAGGGGCCTAGATGTATTTTGTCCTGAAAAGTAGCAAAATTTCGGCAGGGCTTTTGATTTGAATGCGAGACCAATGAGTAGGTACTTCCGTATCATATCCACTTAACCACACGGCGTTTACGCATACAAAGCAATAAGCATCGACAGCAACGAAGGGGACTGTATACGGTCACACGAACTACCAAATCTTGCTCAGAACACTCTTCAAGTTTTCAGAAATTAAGAGAGATATTGGACAAAGAGTACCGAAATATATGATGTCTGAAAGCAAAATAGACGTTGACCATGTATAGCATGACTTTGTTGATAGGTTTACTCAATCGAGGTTGACCTGGACCCGATCAACAACAACAAACCAACAACAAAAATAGAAGAAACTTTAAAATAAATGTCACTACCACCTCCAAAACGCAATAACTTAGTACAAGATAAAGGTTAACATATATTGCCTATATTTGTTATTATTGGTTTCTTGATGCATTGGTTGTGTAGTTTCACTGAAAATGACAAATGTCTGGGGTGAAACTGGAGTTTAGCTCTCACATATACAAATGTTATAGTAAAAAAGGATATATGTATATGCATATAAACATACATATATACAATCGTACGTACACACACATATGTATATAGATATATCCATATACATACATACTTACATATATAAATACATACAAATATATATATATACATATATATATATGTATATATATATATCTACATATATAGATATTGATATATATGCATATATATGAATATATAAAATATACTTTTACACATACATGCACACGTACTGACAGATATATACGTATATGGTGTTCAAACTTAGATGTGAAAGAATATGCATAAACATATTAGCACTATACCGTACACTTGCACGCTCATAAATACGGGGCCATATATACATGTTCTCATAATCTTTGCAAGAAAAGGTCTTTTGAGCAAGCATTACCTCAAGAAAAAAAAATACACTTTATTCATCTATTTGCTCCATAAATATTCTTTAGAAATGTTTTCGCTTGAAAGTCTCCTAAAATGTCAAGTATCAAAGGATAACATGAAATATGTTTCATTTTTCCTTCCTGACATTTTTCTTCTTAACATCTTTCTTGAATACTTACATACATAATGGTCACGCTGCTATTAATTTTCTTGCTTCTCATTTCCACGAATATAAAGAAAGGGTTAGCGTTGTTGGCAGCCGATCGTATTTAATCTTGTGTCTCTTTTTCAGGCTGTATTTAAATCAATCAACCATCGGCATTGCTCGCCGGTCTTGTAGTAAACGGAGAGATGGTTGATAAAATAAATACCTGTAATATATGGAGATTAATGAATTGAAGACACATTTTCTTTAAAAAAACACAACAAAGAGTTAAAGCCTTGTGCCAACAAAGGAATGAACCTCTCCGTGGCCATTCGATCTGCTAAAACTTGCAAGTAAATATCACACCCTACTTATTATCTATTTCATAAATTGGTAAAATGGTGGACGCGTTGGATAATGTCTTGCTACATACTCTATAAGTGAGAACAAAGAGAGTATGATCAAAGTTGGACCTCTGATCATAGGTCTAATGGATCAGGTCTGATCTTGTGCCGAACAACAACAACAACAACAAAGATAAAAACATCAACAATAACAAAAGTTAAGCCTTGTGCCTCAATAGGAAACATATTACCATGAAGGTGTGTGCATGTATTTGTCTGCTTATTGATATAAGCATGTATACTTATGTTATCAACATAACGAAGGCAATAGGGTGAAGGATAACCGATTGAAGACTTTTGTATTCTACATTATCTCACCAACATTCCACTCTAAAATGATGCAAATCTACTACGCTGTAATCAGGTATCATAACCCAGCAACAATTCAAATATTTCATTTGCTTTTGATTTTATGTAAATAGCTGAGAAAACCCCCCAGTAATAATTACTTCCCTTACAAATTTACTCTACATTAGAGATTAACAAACCTTGCGACATAAGGTGTGTTTAGATGTAACACAAAGGGTATCTATGAGGGTCGTTCAGTTTTGAGATTATAATTTTTTTTCCCTTTTCCAAAATCCATATTAAGATTCGAACGACTTAGGTAGAGAGCTGGCAGAATAGTTAGCACGCCGAGAAAAATGCTTCGTGGCCTTTCGCCCGTCTTCACCTTCTGAAATGAAATTCCGACGAGGTGCACTTTACCTTTAATCTTTTCTGGGATCGATGTAGTCGATTTGCCCCACAGCCGGAATTGCTGGTCCTGTGACAAAATTTGGAATCAATATTTGAGAGACTTGAAAAACGGCCTCGTTTCTAATTTTATTATACATAGGTATGATCAATAAAACAAGAACAGCAATAATTTATATTGTTTTCTGATTTTTAACCCTAAAACATTTTTGTTGAATTTTCTAAACAAAGAGCGCCAGTAAAGTTTTTAATTTATTCTTCATCTGAACTAGGTATTCTATTTAACCCTAGGTATATCATGAAGTCAAACAGATATCAAATCACGGCTCAAAATGCTTGCGAGAACCATTTCTTTTTCAAATCATGCGATTCTAGTCTCAAAAGATAAATAATTTTAAAAAGATATATTTTATACTGCCTTCGTTATAATATGGCTGACTGGAACGTCTATGATCAGGGATGTGCTGGATCAGAGTAGAACTGGGGTTAAGCGAGAACAACAACAAAACTACTGACATAAGTATTTCACGTGTATAATATAGTAATATAATGAGTTGAAATATTTTGAGTTATTGTTTTAATGCAATTAGTAAACAAAGACTTCCTTAACAGTATCAACGATGCTGAAAGAAATGTTTCTTGCTATCAAAACCGACAAACGAATACAACGGACATGTGTCAGTCTTAATACAGCGTGATGTTAGGCTTCGAATCATTATCCATACAGTGAATACACCATAACTTCCTCTTGGAGTGTTTAAAATAACAAATAACAAGCGGGATAGATAACTGGAATATGATTAACCAACTGAACGATTTTTGAAAAATATAGACATTGCAGTTGAGAGTAGATCTTGTCTCTGTCAAGATGTATTTTTCTGGAAACTACCACTGCAAACTAAAGCAAATAATTGCTTAAAGTAAGACAGGCTGTTAATCAAACACATATCACAAACCCACTGTATATGTCTAACTATAGTATGTCAGTTTTAACAATTTAAAAATACACAGGTATGGTTGTGTGGTTTAGAAGTTCGCTTTCCAGCTATGTGATTTCTGGTTCAGTCCTACTGCACGGCATCTTGGGTAAGTACATTCTGCTATATCCTGAGACGACCAATACCTTATTAGTAAATTTAGTCGACGGAAACCGTGAGGAAATCCGCTGCATCTATACATGTATGTATATATCTACGTGTATGTGCCTTTGTGTTTGTGTTCGAGTTGCAGCACCACCCATCGTTTGAATACCGCTGTTGGATTGTATATGTTTCTATAATTTAGGAGCTCGGCAAAAGTAAACGATATTCTATTCTATTCTTTTACTTGTTTCAGTCATTTTGACTGCAGCCATGCTGAAGCAGCTCCTTAAAGAGGTTTTTAGTCGAAGAAATCGACTCCAGGACTTATTCTTTGTAAGCCTAGTACTTATTCTATCGGTCTATTTTGCCGATACGCTAAGTTACGGGAACAGAAACACACTAGTATCAGGTGTCAAGCGATGGCGGAGTTAGGTCAAACGCACACACACACACACACGATATATGTATATATATATATATATATATATATATATACACAGATAGATAGATATACATATGCAGAGTACAACAGGTAAATTGTCGCCAATTTATTTTTTAATTTCGCGCATGTACATTGTTTGTTTTTGATTTTGTCGACTACATAATATAATTGGGTTAGGTGGGCATCGTCTATGAGAAAAGCAGCACCATGACGCAATTCAATCTGCTAGAAATTTGGAAATGGAGGCTTACACCAAGCGCCTGGAGGAGGTAGTGCTGCCCTGAGTGAAGAGGGTGGCGGCTAGGAGACCCTATGTCTGAAATACGTCCTTCGTAATTTAGTATGATGTCTATACGAGTGGTTGCTGAAAAGTTCCTGGCTTTGGGTAAAAGAAAATATAGGAGGAGCAGTTAATTAGAATTTTACTCAATATATTTGGCTCTCAGTATTACATACTTATTGCAGCGGTAAGCCTTGTAAAAGTAGGAAAGTTGGGCCTCGAATTTAACCTTTCGCGATACTCTTAACGCCATAAACTTTTCAGCACCTTCTCCTAAGGGCCGCTTTACAATTCAGTGAGCTGTTGTAACAACAGTAGAAACAACAACATTTCAACGAACCAACGATCATATGTGCTGTTGTTGACCGATTTCAACATTGAAGTAACAGTATCAATTTGTCCTAGGCTGGTGTTGGTATATTAACTCATCGATTAGCATTGATTCTTCAAGGCGTACAGAAAAAAGGTGTCCAGCTGCGACTGTCTAATTCTAAGCTTATTACAACGGTGCCTTTCATTCGCATCCGGAACGATTTTCATTTCAAATATATGTAAACCGTTCACGTCATGAATAGGATCTTGAGACCGATATATATGATTTTGAAAGTGCCTTCGTACTGCTTTCTAGAAGCAATCTTCAAACATCTACCATAGCCAGTGCTCACGTATACTATATTTAGATTTTTTTAAAGTTTTATTTTAAACAACATGTGGCAGTTATCCAAAAAATTTGAATTATTTACTGAAATAAAACGTTCATTTTAAGAAAAATTTGAATATTCAATAATTTGATTTTTGAAAATATCTAGAACTTTGGTTCCGGGCGAATTTGCATGTGTAATGAGCGGTTTGTACGTAAATGTGTTAAAAACATCATTCTGCATGGTTACATATGTATGTATGTATGTATGTATGTATGTATGTATGTATGTATGTATGTATGTATGTATGTATGTATGTATGTACGTACGTACGTATGTATGTATGTATGTATGTATATATGTATGTATGTATGTATGCATGTATGTATGTATGCTTGTATATGATGAATAGATGGACAGATGTAGCTATATATGAAGGAATATATATGTATATGTATATAAATATAAATATATATATATATATTTATGCGTGCATATATGTTGAATATTTGCAGATTATTGTCAATTTAGATCAATAAATACATATGTATGTTTCTTTCAAAATATTTATCCATATGTATTTTCATGTCATGCCTATTTATAACTATACATACGTAATATATATAACTATATATAAATATTAGTTACATATATATAATATATAAACATATATATTAGGTATATATATATATATATATATAATATATATATATAAATATAGATTTAGTATATTATGTGTATATATGTGTGTGCGTATGTGTATGAATACATACATACAAACATACACATGCACACATATATTTATATTGGCATGCATTAGATATATGCATAATAATGCATAATTATGCATGATTATATATTCTCATGAATAATCATATATGTGATTACCATAGTTAAAATATATGGGCGAAAATATATATGTACGTGTGGGCGTTTGTATGTGCGTGCGCATGTATGTGTATGTGTGAGTGTACTAGCGTGGGTGTATGTGCTGTACATTTGTGTATAACATAAGCATTTAACTTAATTAGATTAAGAATGTTATACATGCATTAATTTCAACTAATCTTGCACAAATATATATTCAGTGACTACTGTTATAATATAAGAATCTAGAAAGGTGGCGTGCTGGCGGAAACGTTAGCACGCCGGGCGAAATGCTTAGG
>NC_043002.1:52469113-52519113 GCF_006345805.1 Octopus sinensis | reverse complement strand
GTAATAGCCAGTCGCACATATGTCCTTCCCCTTGGGGCTTAGTAATAACCATTTCAAAAACGCCCGTTCTCCCTGTCCCACCCTGTGTAATACCGACGGAGTTTACTGGCTCACCTACTCACTTTGTTACTCAAGGGGCATGAGAGATAATGCTGAATAATAAATTGTTATACTGAGTATTTCAGTGACTACGTTTGACTACGTTTGTGAGTAAGTCTTCTACATATTTACCAGCGTATGCAAACCTGTTGTTCTCGAATTCAATTCTTTAACACTTGTAACGATTAGATCCCCCCATAGCACCCTGTCTGATGCAAGATCTTCCCAAGTGTAGCGGTATTGAGTTTTTAAGTGTGTTTCTAGGGCTGTGTTAAAACGCATGCATAGCGAGCAGTGGGGATGCTTTCTTTGCCAGACCTCAGCTTGCGGTATCTCTATAAATATCTAGGTGTATGTAGTGTGTGTGAGTGTATGTGTGGTGCGTGTATGATGTTTGTGTGGTATGTGATTGTGATGAATGTCCACATATGAATGTATATGTCTCTCTTTGTGCTATGTTTATGATATATGTGTATATGTATATATATGTATATATATATATAATATATATATTATATATATATATATATATATGTATATACATATGTATATATATATATACATATATACATATGTATATACATATATGTATATGTGTATACATATACATGTATATATGTATACATATGTATATGTATATATATAGAGAGAGAAAGAGAGAGAGGGGTGTATATGAAAATGTAAGTAAAATATAAATTTACTCACATTCATTCACATTTCTGTACGTGTATATATGAATGTGTGTATATTTGCATGCTCTATATGGTTGTAGCTACTGACGTGTCCAAATGGATGTTGTTATACACCCAGTATTTCTATGTATCTTCAAGCATGAGATTGGTTGTAGGGAAACGGGATGTTATTTATTTCCCTTAGCTGTAATAATTTACTTATTAATTTTTAATCTTATATTTCGCTACTTCGCCACTGACCTTTCAGAATCTTCATGAAGTTTGGTGCTTAGAACACGGTCACTCTTGGCAAACTATTTGATAACGTAATTGTTTCTACCCTTTTCTCTGCTTCACATTCTTGCCACTAACAGGGCTTACAGTCACCTTTACTCATTAACATACGTGCTAGCAATCACACTATCCTTTCACCAGAGAACATCTTTCAGTTTCATTCCTCAAACTAGGGCTGGGTAGGGTTCCTTTTTTTTTTGGTTTTTGATTGCAGACACTTTGTTCTATAACTAAGGATAGCCATTGTTGTACCTTCTATCTAAATTATCTGTCTGCCGACAGATAAATGGTGGGGACAAGTGAGAGAGGGGGAGCGAGTGAGAGATAGATAAACAGACAGAGAGACAAAGAGACAGAGACAGACAGACAGACAAATAAATAGAAAGAGGGGACAAGAGAGACAGGCAGAGAGGGAGAGAGCGACAGACAGACAGACAGAGAGACAGAGATAGGCAGGCAGATAGACAGACAGACAGACAGACAGATATATATATATATATATATATATATATATATATATATAGATAGATAGATAGACAGACAGACAGAGACAGATAGATAGATAGATAGATAGATAGATAGATAGATAGATAGATAGATAGATAGATAGATAGATAGATAGATAGATAGATAGATAGATAGATGAATACACACACACGCATATATTCCCTTGCATACACACGTTTTTATCCATGTTTTTTTTTTCTGCATAATTCAATACATATTGATGTTCTGTTTTCCACGTAAATAGCTCTACGTGCTTACGAGTTTGTCTACCTTTCTGTGCATATGCGTGTGCGCATGTACGTGTGTATATGTGCGTGTGTGTGTATGTGAGAGAGAGAGAGAGAAAGAGTGAGTGTGCGTTTGTCAGTGTGTGTGTGTTTATTTTTGCTTTTATCTAACATAGACTGATATATACGCTGATATAAACTGAATGATTTGCTTCGAAGCATTGGAAACACTGGCATAAACTGACTGGCATATTTATTGTTCTGTATTTCTGTTGAATTCCCCTATAATTTTCCCCAATGCCTTTTGTCTCTTGATTCACTATATTGAGCGAAATACACCAACAAACAATACAATTGCAGCAAACAACAAAAACCAACAGCAAGAACAACAGTAACAGCTTAATGTAGAAGATAACGATGTACATTTTGTTTCTATCATTTGTACGAGTTAGCACAGTAAGTTCGATAATTATAGGTATTTGCTTGCAATCGATGTTTGTTATGCTATCAATCCATTTCTTGAGTCGGCCATATCTTTCCATGTCTATGTCTATATTCGGGTTTGAACGATACTGATCGTAACTGGATGTGGTCGGTTGTGGTCGAGGTGGTTTGGTTACGATGGTTGTGCATTTAATAGCCGTGATTGAGGAGGATGGTTGGTTGGGTGGTCGGTCGGTTGACTGGTTAGTTGGTCGGTCAGCTGGTTGGTTGGTTGGTCGGTTGATTGATGGGTTACGTTTTCAACGGTGGCTAAGTTTGTAGTTGTAGCTGCGACTGTGGTGATGGTAATTCCGTTATAGTAGTAGTAGTAGTAGTAGTAGTAGTAGTAGTAGTAGCAGCAGCAGCAGCAGCAGCAGTAGTAGTAGTAGTAGTAGTAGTAGTAGTAGTAGTAGTAGTAATTAGTGTGATTGGCTCTTGTAGTGGTTGTGGTGATGGTAGTGGTTTTTCGTGGTAAATTGTGTGGGAGATAGTGATAGCGCTAATGGTGGTGATTGTGATAGTGAAGTCGATAGTCGCTGTGGTCATGATGGTGATGATGTTACGACGGTAATGGTGATGATGGTGTTTGGTTGCAGGTATGTTGGTGGTGTTGGTGGTGGTGGTGTAGGTGGAAGTTGTGGTGCTACTGGTGAAGGTTACAGTAGTGGTGGAACTGAGAATGTCATCGTTATCGTAGTTTATCAGTGATGAAAGTGGTGATTGTTTTCCTGTGGTTTTGGTTGTGTTGTGCGTTTGGGGGTATTTCAGGTGGTGTTTAGGTGTCGATGTTAGTGTGGGTGGTAGTCATAGTAAAGGTGATGGTAGAGTTAGAAGTATTTCTGGTTGTGATATTAACGGGTACTTAAAGGCGGAGAGCTGGCAGAATCGTTAGTACGCCAGCCAAAATGCTTAGCAGCATTTCGTCCGTCCCGCCTTTACGTTCTGAGTTCAAATTGTGCCGAGGTTGACTTTACCTCTCAACTTTTCGGGGTCGATAAAATAAGTACAATTTGAGTACTGAGATCAATATAATCGACTTATCCCCTCCCCGAAATTGCTGGCCTTGTGCCAAAATTTGAAATAGATATTAATATTGACTCGGTTATCAGCAGTGGTTATAGAGTAGCTACAGTTTTAGTTACAAGTTACAAGTAGTTGTGGTGTTCCTGGTGGTTGCCATCTTCACCTTCATCGCTTTCATGACCATCGTCACTTTCGTCCCCTTTGTCGCTTTCGTCGTTTGCATCGCCCTCGTGACGGTAAAAGTGATGATTCAGATAGTGGCGTCGGCGGTGGTGCGAGTAGCAGTTGTATTAGTGCTACAGTGTTAATGTTAATAAAAGTGAAACGTTTGATGATGGTGGAGTTACTGTTAAATTCAACAGTGATAAAGGTGATATTGGTTTCAAATTTTGGCACAAGGACAGAAATTTCGGGGGAACAGGTAAATTGATTACAACCAACTGGTATTTATTTCATCGAAGGATGAAAGGCAAAATCGATCTGGGCGAAATCTGAACTCAGAAGATAAAAACGAACGAAATGCCGCTAAGCATTTTAACCGGCGTGCTACCTCAATTGTAGTAGGTTTGTGTTTTTAACATGGTAGTCTTGATAGTGGTGGCTGTTGTAGTCGAAGAATGTATTGGATGCTGCTGCTGCTATTGTTGTATTTAACCATAGTTCCACACTATTTTGAGCTAACCTATGATCAAAGATATTCCAAGGAAACTGTAGATCTGATTTGAGAAAATTTAACTGCTATTTTTCTAGTATGTCAAGGAACCACGTGGAAGAGTCCTTATTGATATATCTGATGTTTGATAGTGCTGGTTGTAGAAAGTTGAATGTTCTTAAAGTTGAAGTTGATGGTGTTTGTGGTGATGCTCGTCCAGGTTTTGATCGTGATCGTGAGGAATAGCCAACCAACCGTTTTCGCCGAGCATTATTCCTGCGTTGATCATTATTCCTGCGATCATTATTCCTTTTGCCAATCATTATTCCCGCGAGGTAGAATCTTCGGGCGCCTCTTCAATAGGGTTCTACCAGAATCATGATGAGTATTGTTAATTGTTGTTGCTGTTACTCTCTTTGTTATTTAGTCGAAGCCAACACTGACCGAGACGATTTCTAATCAAAAGAATTCTAAGGGTGACAAACTCATCTTTATTTCTTGGTAAAGAACATCTTCGACAACATTAGTTCTTTTCTTAGTCTTGAGAGTGTAGAATATGATTTATGTTAATTGTTTCATGGTGGTGAGGTATTGAGTTTGTATGGCAATGTTAGCGATGTTCCCGCAGTGATATTGTTGGATGTTCTGGCAATGGTGTTTTGATGCAGTCTGATATAACAGCTGAACTAGATATCGTAAACGTAACTATTATATCTATGCCTATGGTAATTTTATGACTTTTACACGTTTATATATATATATATATATATATATAGAGAGAGAGAGAGGAGAGAGAGATAGATAGATAGATAGATAGATAGATAGATAGATAGATATAATATGATATGATATAATATATATGTATGTATATACATATACATGTATGTATATATGTATATATATATATATGTACGTATATATATGTAAGTATCAATATATTACATGTGTGTCTGTGCATGTGTGTGTGTGTGTGTGTGTGTGTGTGTATGTGTGTGTGTTTGTATTTCGTTTAAAAGTTGTTTTGCAAGAATTCTGATGTGAAATGATTTGCTGAAACAGATGGCATATCAAAAGATGGTCATTTTGCCAATAAAAGCACCTCACTGATTCTGAAATAGAACCGCTGTTATTATTGGCATATGACTGAATAAGAATTTGTTGATGTTCACAGGTCAGACTTGCTCGAACGGATCAATGATCAATGAACCTATTTGGTACTGCATCGAATATTGAGCGATTGCATGGAAAAAGTATGCCGAAGTGGAGGACGGAACTGACAGCATATGGAAGAAGTTTAGGGACAATAGAAATCAGGGGAGGCATCTTACAAGGGAACTGTCTGTCTGTCACCACTGACTTTTATACTGCGAATGATACCACTAACACTGATTCTGAGGAAACTAAAGGCTGGGTATGTATTCAAAAGCCGCCAACAAAAAGACAACCATTTGTTCTTCAAAGATGACCTCAAACTTTATGGTAACGATGAATCCCAAGTCAGTTCCATCGTTGATATGGTGTATAATCTTCTCAACCAAAATGTTCCCTTGCCCACTGGCTCAGTGGAGTAGGAAATCAGCGTTATTAGCTTGTTTTCTCTTTTTGTCTTCAGGACCGAAATTTCCGTTTTTTTCAAAGTTTATCAAATAGTTACACAAAAACTTCAAATGATTTTTAGAAGAACATACCTTTTTAATAATAAATAAATAAATAAATAAAATAAATAAATAAATAAATAAATACTTTTTAATTTTGGCACTTGACCAGCAATATCGGGGCAGGGATTCAGTCGATTAAATCGTCCCCAGTGATCAGCTGGTACTTTCTTATGAAACCTGAAATGATGGAAAGCGAAGCTGATCTCGTCGAAATTTGAACTCTGAACGGCGTGGTAATAATTGTTCTGCGAACTCACAACGTGAATAATAATAATAATAATAATAATAATAATAATAATAATAATAATAATAATAATAATAATAATAATAACAATAATAATAATAATAATAATAATAACAACAACAACAACAATAATGATGATGATGATGGATAACTAAACAAATTTTCAGTGCCGTTCCATTTGGAGCCGCTTTTCATGTGTTAGAAAACACTTAAAACACATTTATACCTCTTTTTATCTGTTTAAGCAAGAAATCAAATTTCGCTTTTATCTGTCAAAGAACAAATCAAATTTCTCATGTTTTTTAAGAACAAATAGAATTAATAGTAAATCAAAAGAATGTACGTAAGTAAAACATAGAAATCTGTTACGCTATATACATCTTTAGATGTGTAGGGCTTTCTTTTTACTTATTAATATTTAATTATATATGTAGATATTTTTCGTCTTATTTCGTGCGCCATCGTGTTTTTGTAGTTGTTTGTCTTGTTAGAACCTATTAAAGTAAATTTAGCAGTGTCGATAACATGATACCGAAGCTTCATCTCAAAAGCTAGTTATTAATTAAGATTGCTGCATCGTATATTGCGTTTTTAATTTCATTTCCTGTTTTCTATTTGATTTCTATATTAATATTTATTTGTTTTATGGAAGTCATCTATAAATGTGCCTGGGTGTGTGTGTGTGCACGTGTGTGCACGCGCGTTTGTGTTAGGTGAGACTAAAGATACATAGATACATATGTACATATATATTTATATGTATATATATATATATATATATATATATGCAAACGTATATATATATATATATATATGTATATGCAAACGTATATATACACAGACACACACGTGTAAATATATATATATATATATGTATGTGTGAGTAGAGAGAGAGAGAGACAGACAGACAGACAGAGGGAGAGAGAGAGAGAGAGACGCAATGGCCCACTAGTTAGCGCAGCGGACTCGCGGTCGTAGGCTTGCGGTTTCGATTCCCAGACCGGGCATTTTGAGTGTTTATTGAGCGAAAACACCTAAAGCTCAACGAGGCTCCTGCAGGTGGTAGTGGTGAACCCTGCTGTACTCTTTCACCACAACTTTCTCTCACTCTTTCTTCAATATAGTTATAGGGCAAATTTTAATCTATCAGATTTCTCAAAGTCCATTCAAAAGATTTGTTCAAAAATTTATATCGAAACGAAAAAAGCACACATTTTCTTCCAAATTTTTTCAGCTTACCACACTGCCCTGTATTGAATGATGCATATAATTTAAATATTTATCAATTACATCATGATAAAGGTCAACTGTCATTGCTTTAAACGTTTGAGTTAACTGCAAAAATAGAAATGAACTTTCATAGGTTTTAAATCACTATACCACCTTGAAAATTCGTCGTTTTAAGCAAATAGCCAATGCCAGTATTTCTCTGATTAGAAATGCGTGACAGTCACTTAGAATGATTTAATTTACATAAACTGTTCAAGACACACGTCATAGATGCCCTGTAAATTAATCTTCAATTTATTAATATATTAACTTTGTTGAAAATGTGAATATTATTGAAATGTCACGAAGAATGCACACCATTTCATTTTCAAGGTTTCCTTTAAATTAAAACATGCCATCTTAAATAAGATGATAGTTAAGTTTACATCATATACTGTAGTTTCAGTCAGACGATGCCAGAAAATATGATGTGATGATCATGTCTGGAATGCTCTTGATCAAGTACTAATTTGCAGATGAAATAAATTAGCTGTGAAGTGGAGAAATTTTCTTCTGATCTTGTTATTCACGTTGTTAGTTGAACAGGACCTTCCACCGTTAAGTGCTTTAGTTATGGAAGAAATACACCGCCACTGGTAAATCACAGTACCCCGATCTCTGAAAGTGTTCATATATTATGATGACCAAGCCATACGTATTGTTAAACGGGTAGATTATAAAATTGTTTACATTTGCTTTAGAAAATTTACATTGACACTTTGCAGTATTCTATGATACTGCTTTACATCTAGTGATATTTCCGTTATTGATTTATAGGCATTTGATTATACCTATAGATCAATAGCTTTAAATATCATTGTTATATTTGACTTGGGTTATTGTTCTTGTATAGCTACGGGCAGCTTTCCTTGAACAGAAATACGGTCCTGAAACTGACAGTCGAAGAAAGCAGTCAATCGTATTTATTAACAACGCACGATTTATATTTTGTGGTTTGCAGCTTTGACATTCTGGATTGTGGTTAGCAGTTTTGAAATTCAGTTTGCAGAAGGGCTACATCTGCTACGCCTAGCAAGTCAAGTGACTACGGAGACGAGTAAGTGGCTGTAATATATGTTTCTTTATTACCCACAAGGGGCTAAACATAGAGGGGACAAACAAGGACAGACAAAGGGATTAAGTCGATTATATCGACCCCAGTGCGTAACTGGTACTTAATTTATCGACCCCGAAAGGATGAAAGGCAAAGTCGACCTCGGCGGAATTTGAACTCAGAACTTAGCGGCAGACGAAATACCGCTACGCATTTCGCCCGGCGTGCTAACGGTTCTGCCAGCTCGCCGTCATAAGTGGCTGTAATATAGATTAGATTTGCTGGTTTGGTATAGATGAAGAAAATTACACTGCTTTAAACTTTTCCCTTACGGGGATGCGTATAAAGCTATGTCAAGTTCGTGATCTATTAATTTATATTCCTCCTTCATAATTAATAATAAAATACATAGCTGCATTATATGATGAAGTTAGATTTAATTAACGCATTAACTGCCAAATTTCTTTATAGATATTTTTGGGGTTTGCCAGGTTTTAGAAATTAAAATAATATATGGTATTTAAATTTTCTACATATGTCAATTATTTTGGAAATTATGATAAATTTTTGATAAGTCCTAAATGGAGATCGCTGAAAAAATGTATATTTATCCTTTTCTGTTCAATTGCAATAATGAAAATTTTAGTTTTTATTTATTTATTTATTTATTTTTTAAACTATAGTATCAAATGCGAATGTGAATGAAATATCAATGAATGATATAGATGGGAAATACAGAGAAAAAATAATAATAAAACGTTTTCAAAACAGTCCATACTTTTGTAGTTAAAAACTTGCGATTTATGACATAAAATGTCCTCTGGAATTAGCCAGAGCTAATAATGACAAACTTAAACTACTAAATATTGGTAAACACACCTCTGCAAAAGCAATACAACGAACAACCGGCAGTAAGGCTGTCTTTAGCAGATCCTTAAATGGGGCTCATTGCAGGCAATGGGTTAAAACGTTCAATCTTATCTTCATATAAACACCTAATAACCTTTCTGGTTTCTTTCTATGCAAAGTAGATGTATTTAATGTTGCTACTTTTAATTAAACAACAATCGCTTAAAATGTATGGGATTGAGAAACGGAAGCTTTATTGTACATGGCTTCGATAAGGAAAATATCGGAATTAAGGAAGCAATTTCTTCTTAGAGTGTAAATATTGGCACAGATTCCAAAGGAAGAAAGTTTTCTTTCGGGCAGCACACGATCCAGTCAGAAAATGGTATAATGGTGTTGTTGCAGTATTTTTCTTTGTCTAGAGTTAGCCCAGAAGCCTGGCTTCCAGCCAAAGTTCTCAATACACGTGTGTTATTCCGATTAATCACTCGTATTCGTACTTTCAATTTCACCGCTTCATATAATACCATACAATACAATGTAAATAGATGAACACAGTTTGTTCCCTTTCAAACTAATGATGCTATTGGCATGCTACACTGTTTCTTGCAGAATAGATAGATGCGCTTTTGTCTTTTCAAATAAAGTGCTTCTAGGTCTACATTATCTTATATGTCCTTCCCTTTTTAAGGATACAATACGAGGAAAATTGTTACTGTTTTGCAACAAATCATGGTTGCAGATATTTCAGCAGGCCTAATACCAAAAGTGTTGAACCATGTCAAGCAAACAGAGTGAAGAAATTTCTTTCTCTTTATACCTAACCAATTCCAGTAGAATGTTATTGTGTTGTTGCTATTCTTAAGCGCCAAGTTGGTCCCAATTAAACATATTAATAATCAAAACTGTTCCAGCCATGGCCATCACCAGAATTCTTTCGGCATCGTCTAATATATCGGTTACTAACGATTCTGCCAGTTTGCCGCCTTCGTTTAATAATAAATTGATTTCAATTTTTGGCACAAGGCCAGCAACTTCGAAGGAGAGGGTCTAAATTGATTACATCGACCCCAGTACTCAACTCAACTGGTATTTTTTTTATCGGCCCGAAGGTATGAAAGGCAAACTCGACCTCAAGGAATTTTAACTCAGAACGTGAAGGCAGACGAAACATTCATAATATGTAACCTGGTGTGCTAACAGTTCTGCCAGCTCGCAACCTTTGTCTAACTAATGTATTAAGATGGTAGGTAATGATTTAGTGGGAATTTGAGTGCTATTTCTAACTGATTTCGTAATATATGCTCTTTTATCGTTACAGGTTCTTATAAGTATGCAGTGGTCTTTACCTCTTGAATCAACAGTCGCACTGCGAAATACCAGGGTGCTTTGCGAACAGTACCCCATGTGAATAGCTATATGCAATAGGCTTGTGTATGATTAAAATTACAGCCATATCCATCAATTTCTAAGATGTAAAAAGAATCGTGATGTCGCAGCTTTAATTGCTAACACATTTACTAACTCAAAGAAACTTTATACAAACGTATTTACTGATGTGGTTAAACAGGGATTTAGTAATCATACCATGATAATTAGTTTTGAACAAGGTGAAAGGTATGTTTGTATCTAAGTATGTATGTAAATGTATGTATGTGCATTTATGCATGTTTATGATTATATATATATATATATATATATATATATATATATATATATGTGTGTATATATATATAATATATATGTATGTAAGTATGCATGTATGTATATATGTATGTGTATGTATATATATATATATGTATATATACAGATGTATTTGTGCATATATATATACACACATATATATATATACGTATATATATATACACATGATTTAAATGTGTGTATGTGCGTGCGAGTCTGTGTGTGTGTGTGTGTGTGTACAGCCATATATTCACATATACACATATACATATCAATGATGCTTAATCTACACCTAAAGATATGTTGAGATGTCTTGATATCACGATAGATATCTGCTGCATTGCACAACTCGTTTATCATTAGGCATGAGTTATCGCATATCCAAATCACTAAATGTTATCCACACGCATCAAACTTGGAAATATTTCTTCAGAGATTTCTCTAACGATTATAATGAAGAAAGCGCGTTCTCTCTCTCTTTCTCTCTCTCTCTCTCTCTCTCTTTCTCTCTCTTTCTCTCTCTTCATATGTAAATACACACACACACACACCACACACACACACACATATATATATATATAATATATATATATATATATATATAATATGTATGTGTGTGTGTGTGTGTGTGTG
The DNA here is from genome assembly GCF_006345805.1 of Octopus sinensis. Classification (NCBI taxonomy): domain Eukaryota; kingdom Metazoa; phylum Mollusca; class Cephalopoda; order Octopoda; family Octopodidae; genus Octopus; species Octopus sinensis. Next base: position 52,507,767 of record NC_043002.1, on the reverse strand, counting down.
TGTATATATATATGTATGTATATATATATATGATAGATCGCTAGCCACTCCACATTCTTTATTTTCTCTCCTTGTTTCTTTCTGTATTTCTTTCTGTGAAAGAGCGTAGGCTCGAAACGTTAAAGACCTTTTCACCTCCCGAGAGTTATACTAATACATCTGTTTGTCGTCTACACCACCTGTCTTCGTCTTTTGTGTTTATTTATTTGTGAATTCTCCCCATATATATATATATATATATTATATATATATATATATATATATATATATATATATACGCACACACATATATGTGTGTCTGTGCACATTTCTAAGAGTTTGTGCAATTAGGTACAGGCTCATTTGCGGACTATGGAGATCAATGGCCATGAAAGAAGTCACATATATATTTTTGTACTCATAAATACATTTCAATTTTCAAAGAAAGGCGGAAAACTTTACTCAAGATATGTAATAGAATTTGTTGCTATTTACAGTAATTTCGCGTCTCAACCCTTTCACCGCAGCAAAATGCAGAACGGTAAAAGTTTAGTATCCTATTTCACCTTTGCACATCCAGACATTATATATATTTGTCGGTGTATTTAAGTGTATGTGTGCATTTGTGTTTGCATTTGTGTGCATTTGTGTTTGCATTTGTGTGTATTTGCATGAGTGTGTATGCGTGTGTGTGTGTTTGTATCTATGATTGAAGACTCTTCAAATTTAACGACCAGGTCTAGAAAATATCGCTATTCTAGATTTAAGATACTGATCCGTGATAGAGTATTCACAGAAAAAGTATTCCATGTGGTGACAGATAACTATTATTTATTTTGAGGATGCGGTACATATCTTTAATTGCTACTAGTAGTTTCATATGTTGAGAATTATCTGGCACAAACCACATATCATAACCACATATTAAGGGATGGAGCAAATAAAATCCTGGCTACATATGCTTCATAGCAAGCGGGACCTTGTAGTAGTAATTACCCAAGCGAGGATTATATTGCAAGCTACTCTTCAGGATAACTTGATTACATGAAGTCTACTTTGCCGTTGGGAAATCGATTTTAACTTACAGAAAATTCGATCGAAATGCGAAGAAAGCACAGTTCCAGAAGAAAATATATTTATGAAGATATAGTAGGAATAAAAAGAAATATATATAAGGGAGTGGTTAAGTTTACCAGTAAATAATGAGAGACAATTTCAATGCCAAAACTTCTCTACCCACTTGTCTCTCTCTCTTTCTCTCTCTCTCTCTCTATTATATATATATACAGGGGTTGGACAAAATAATGGAAACACCTAGCATCATAGCATCGTAATTTTTAAATATCTATTAAGCGGTCAAGAGCTTGTTTACTTTTGTTTTTTATTTATTGTTAGTGTTGCATAATATGTTTTGCTAAAATTGATGTTTCTTTTCAGATATCATCACAAAAAGATAATTAAAATTCATTAAAATGACAGATCTATCGTACTTTCAAAGAGGTCAAATTGTTGGTGGCCGTATGGCAGGCGGTAGCGTAACGGAAATAGCTGAAATGTTTGGTGTATCAAGAAGTACTGTCTCGAAAATAATCACAGTCTTTGAGAAATAGGGGAAAAAACTCCTCGCCAGAACAAAACTCTGGAAGGAAACCAAAACATTGGACTCTTTCGCGAATTGTTCGAAAGGATCACAAAATTACAGCTCCCAAATTTACTGCAGAGCTTAATGACCACCTCGAGAACCCAGTTTCCAAAGCACATTTCGCCGGGAACTGCACAAAGCCGAATTTCACGGGAGGGCTGCAATCAGAAAACCACTATTTTCAAAAACAAACTTTGCAGAACGTTTTGAGTTGAGTAAAAAAGAACTACAGAATTGGTCCCTAGAGAATTGTTCTCGGACGAGTCATCCTTTGCCCTATTACTGACTACCAGCTGACTATACGTTTGGAGACAGCCAAACGAAGCGTTTGACCCAGTTGCATTCTTCCAACTGTTAAACATGGAGGAGGATCTGTGATGATCTGGGGTGTTATATCTTGGAAACCCGCCGGCCCAATAGTTTCCCTTCATGGCAGAATCAATAGTCAGGACTATTTAAACATTTTTTCTGATGAAATTCATCCTATGTTTGCGGAACTATTTCTGGAGGGAAACGCAATCCATCTGGATGTTAGTGCACCAATTTACACGGCTAATCTTTTTACTGAATGGCACAAGGAACTTCTAGTCAAGTTGAATATCTTATCTAGCCACCACAGTCACCTGATCTTAATATTATTGAAAATGTATGATGCAATTTAGAAAAACAAGTAAGGAGTCGATATCCTCCACCATCATCGCTACAAGAACTGGAGACTGAAGAACGGACAAAAATTCCTTTGGAAACAATCCAAACAATTCAAACGAGTCCATACCCCGTAGAATCCAAGCTGTAATTACTGCCAAAAGCGGTCCTACCCCATATTAAAGTAAATTTGTTTGAAATTTTAAGGCGTTGCCATTATTTTGTCCAACCCCTGTATATATATATATATATATATATGTATATATATATATATATTGTAATATATATATATATAATATATATATATATATATATATATATATATATATATATATATATATATATATAACTAATGTAGGATAAAATATTTTTCGGGAAAAAAAGTTTATCAATGGCCAGCATATCAAAAAATACCTTTAAAGGTTAAATTTATAAATAATTTACAAGATAAGGGCAAAAGAAAAATTCTAATGCCAAATCTGTGCCGAAGATTTTCTAATTTGGATATATTTGGGGTACTTATGTCTGCTGAAGACTTAGTGCTTGCTTTTTCCATGGGTTTGGGTAAGTATTTCACTTATATCTCACTTATTTATCGCTGAAGAGGGGAAAATTCTTATGAATTAACCCCGAAATTGGGACCAATACGGTAATAACGGATTTTTTAGAAATTTCTATCGGTTTGTTTCGAGACGCATAAATTATAATGGTTATTGACAATTTTTGGTTTTTTTTCGGCATATTTGCCATTTGAATTTTTCTTTTGCCCTTATCTTGTAAATATATATATATATATATATATATATATATATATATATATATATATATATATATATATATATATATTATATATATATATATGTGTGTGTGTGTGTGTGTGTGTGTGTATGTATGTATATATATATATAAATATACATATATATATATATATACACATATATATATACACACACACACGCACACAAACACACACACACACATATATATATATATATAGGGTTCAGGGTTCAGTCCAGCTGCGTGACACCTTGGGCAAGTGCCTTCTACTATTGACTCGAGTCAACCATACAAATATATACCTATCTTTACTTGCCTTGTCACTTGAAGAAATTGACCTCAGACTCTATTCTTTGCAAGCTTGGTACTTATTCAATCGGTGTCTTTTGCCGAACCGCTAACCATACAAAGAATAGGTCCTGAGGTCGATTTCTTCGACTAAAAGTCGGTGCTCCAACATGGCCGCAGTCAAATGGCTGAGACAAGTAAAAGGCATAAAAGAATAAAAGATAGATATATGTATGTATGTATGTATGTATGTATGTATGTATGTATGTAATTGCGTGTATGTGTATGTATATACGTATGTATATATGTATGTATGCATCCTTGTATTATGTATGTATGTATGTATGTATGTATGTATGTATGTATGTATGTATGTATGTATGTATGTATGCATGTATGTATATATGTATATCAGCAGACATGTCTTCGAGCAAAATGTGCAACTAATGTTTTCATTTGAAAAAGAGAAAATAACCAAATTTTAAACTTATTTAATTTTTAGCTACGTCTTTTAATTTCAAAATCCAACTCTAGCTTCTTTTACATGAATCATTATCATTCAAAGAATTCAAAATTCGTTCAACATTTTACCATTGCGGGGTAATTCTGTAATTATGACTATTACGACGTATACCATATTTTTATGACTGCATATGTTTCTTTCTTTAAATATAATATCATTAACAGTTTAAAAGTCAAAAAGACGAACAAGCAACAGTGTTATTTATACAAATGTAATATTTAGAATTCTATCTTGATTTTGCTAACCACAGAGAATTAGTGTTTCGACTGCCGATTACCAGAGGCACATAGGTATTTATAGATAAGAAAGAGAGCGTTAGAATGATACACGAAGACATTTCACAAGATGACAGACACATCTAAAAATCTATGACTGTAATACAAGATATCACAGAGATAGTGAAATTTATTCATTCAGAAACGCTGAAGTTGCTTCAAGACAAAAATACAAATATTGACATCTGCGTGTGTATGGTGTATATATGTGGGTTTATATATATATATTTATATATACATACATATGCGCATATATATATATATATATATATATATATATATATATACGAGGGGCGTTCAATAAGTTATGCCCCTGACCCACTTCCTATAGCAGTAGAGCAACGAAACCTGGCACAGTTATTAGTCTTTGTCTACATAGGAAACACCCAGAGTTACGCATTTCTCTCATCGTTTGATGCAGCTCTGGAGACCGTTTTTGTAGAAGACCCCAGCTTGGTCCTCCAACCACGACGTGACTTCAGAAATCAAGGCTGCATCATCTGGAAAATGCTTTCCTTTCAAAAACAACTTCATGGCTGGGAAGAGGTGAAAATCAGAGGGTGCAAGATCAGGAGAGTAGGGGTGATGGGGTGGAGTTCATAGCCGCCCGCCTGTGCTTCTGATCTGGCGACAAGCGAGTTGTGGACCGGAGCGTTGTCCTGCAGGAGGAGGATGCCTTTGCTGATCTTGCCCCGTCTCTTGATTTTGATAGCTTCTCTTAATTTCCTCAAAAGTGAAGCATAATAGGCTCCTGTAATTGTGGTACCCTTTGCCAGGAAATCTGTCATTACTACTCCGTCCTGGTCCCAGAAGACTGTGAGCATGACCTTGCCAGCGGAGGGCTGTACCCTTGCCTTCTTTGGAGGAGGTGAGTCACGGTGCTTCCACTGCATTGACTGAGCTTTGGTCTCTGGATCATAGTGATGGACCCAGGTTTCATCCTGTGTTATCAGTCTTTTGAAAAATTTTGACTCATCTTCTTGGCACATCTCCAAATTGATCCTCGTGCACACGACGCGTTCTTGCTTCTGGAAAGGTGTGAGCAACCTGGGAATCCATCTTGCAGACACCTTTTGCATATGCGAATGGTCATGAATGATAGTTTCCAGTGACCCGGTACTAATCTTGACCTTAAGGGGTATTTCGCGAATAGTTATGCGTCGATCTTCCAAAATGGCAGCCTCAACTTGACGGACAGATGCCTCATCAATGGCAGAAAGGGGGCGACCAGATCTGGGAGCTGTTTCCACAGAGTTCCGACCATGTTTAAATTCACGATGCCAGCGTTTTACAAGGTCATATGATGGGGCATCATCACCATAAGTTACTTTCATTTCATCAAAAGTCTTCCGTGGTGTGCGTCCTTTCAAATACAAAAACCGGATCACTGCTCGACACTCAACAGGCTCCATTTCATACTTGACTCAGTTCAAACACCTGTAAATCAGAAACCGCAATTAGTCCAGAGCTGTAATTTGTCACTTTATCTATAGAGATATAAATAATTGCACATGCAAAATTTCAGCTAGATCAAATAATTGCATGTGGGTCAGGAGCATTACTTATTGAACGTCCCTCGTATATATATATATATGCGTAGGTGTATGTATTTATGAATAAATGTATGTATATATTTTTTTTTCTAGTTTCAGCTCAGAGCTGCGGCCATGCTGATGCACCGCCGTTTTGTGCTACACTGTTATTACGACGAACCTCGTCTAATATGTGGCACTTGGTGAAGAATGGAGTTTGATATAGCTACTCTCATTTGCACCTCTTGCCGTGAGGTAGGTTCATCTGGGACTCTTGACAGGAAGATGTCCAGCTTTGATTTAAAAACCGCTACATCTACTTTGTGCAAGTTCCTCAGACTCTTTGGGAGAATATTAAAAAGCTGTGGGCCCTTGAAACCCACGCTGTTGCAGAAGCTGGTCCTGAAGCGTGATGGCATTGCTGGGATCTTTGGCACTATGCAGTGTCGTCCCGTTCTAGCATTGGTGTAGCTTACAATGCCAAAATTTGGCACAATTCCTTCCAGGATCTTCCAGACATATATTACTGCATACCTCTCCCGTCTTCTCACCAGGGAGTAGAGTCTTAGCTGTTTCAACCTTTCCCAGTAGCTGAGCTATTGCAAAGACGATCTTTTTTGTGAATCTTCTCTGGATTGTTTGAAGGTCCGCTGGTAATTTTACACTGGTGGGTGACCATAGCTGTGAGCAGTAATCCAGGCGGCTGAGGACGAATGTCCGCCAGAGGACCATCATGCTTTCCTTATCTCTAGTTCTGAATGTTCTTAGGATCCACCCAGCCAGTCGTCTGCACTTTGTCGCCATCCTGGTAATGTGCACTTGGAAAGAGGTATCATCACTCATGTCAATACCCAGGTCCCTCACAGACTTAGGCTCTGGGATTGAAATTCCATGTGGACCAGTGTATCCTGAAAGTTTAATATTCAGTTTTGGATGCTGGTAGCGCAGGGCCTGGAATTTTTCAGCATTAAACTGCATATTATTATCCTCAGCCCATCTGTAGATTGAGTCCAACTCCTGCTGCAGGTGTGCAACATCGCTGGGGTTCTGTATTTTCTGCGAAACTTTCGTATCGTCTGCATAGCTGGCCAGAGTGGCTATCCGGGCATTTGAGGGCATATCTGAGAGGGCCACTATAAAGAGCAGTGCCCTGTGGAACACCGCTCACTATTTGTGTGTTCACAGAGGTGGCTCCATTAACCACTACTGCCTGACTCCTATCTTTCAGAAAGTCATGCAACCACACTCCAAGTTTTCCAGCTATGCCGAGGTCACGCAGTTTGTGGCATATCATACCATGATCCACCTTGTCAAAAGCTTTTGCAAAATCAAGGTAGATTACGTTCACATTTGATTTGTTGAGTAACTGCCTCAACACCCAGTCATAATGCTGTAAGAGCTGGTTCAGGCAGCTCCTACCTGGTCGAAAACCATGCTGGGTATCACTCAGCAAGTTATTTTCCTCAAGGAATGCGATTAGTTTCTTTCTGACTATCCGTTCCATGACTTTGCTGATGTGTGAAGTCAGAAAGATAGGCCTATAGTTTTTGGCATCTGCTCTACTTCCCCCTTTATGTATTGGGCATATTATTCCCTCCTTCAGCTTGCTTGGCAGCTTGCCATTCGCAGTTTGCCATTCTCTGGAAGAGAATCTTGAGGGGTTTTGCCAGGGTATTCTTACACGCTTTGAGGAGGATGGCTGGGAAACCGTCTGGACCAACAGCTGAGTTTGTGTCCACTTCATCTATGGCTAGTAGGACATCTTTTTCGATAATGTCAATACATTCTATTGTAACCGCCTCGCTGGTTATAGGTGAGGCGGCAAAGAAGTCCACTGGTTCGTTCACTTGTCTGTGTTCCAACGGAGTGGTAAAGACACTTTTGAACTGGTCATTCAGCATCTCACTGATCATAGTTGGACTGTCTGTGAGGGAGCCATCCTTTTGGAGGAGGGGTCCTATCTTGTAGTGCACTGAGACTGTTTCTTTCGCGTAATGAAAGAAGGCCTTTGGGTTTGATTTAATGTTTTTTATAACCCAGGCTTCTTTGTCTGCTTTCTCCTTCACATAGGATTATTGCAGCCTTTTTTCGATCTCCATCAGTGTTGTTTTTAAGCGGGACGTTTCGCTACTTTTGGGATGTTGGTTGAGACGATTTGCAACCTTCGTCCAACGTCTCATGAGGATCTTCCTGTCTCTTGGAATCTTGCTCCTATTTGTTTTGGCCTTGTGCTCTGGAACATATTTCTGGCATACGGCTTGCACAGAAGACATGAAACATTCTAGTTTCATGTCAATGTCTGGTGTGGAGAGACATTCCAGCCAGTCCTCTCTGAGGATCTCTTTTTGGATCGATTTCCAATCTGCTTTGTGGAAGTTCAGATTGGAGAGATTTCGGGTGCTTCTTTTAGGCTGTATGTCTCTGGTTACTTTTGGCCCAAACATAGACAGCTCTATTATGTTGTGATCCGAAACTGATGTCGGTGTCACTTTCACATCATGAATGATGTCCATATTGTTCGTGAAGCAGAGATCCAGAATGTTATTCGCCCTAGTTGGCTTGAGTACAACTTGCTCCATGAATAAGACATTGGTGAGGTTGAGCAGGGACTCCACCTGTACTTGCTTGCAATGATTCATTCCTGAGAGTATGTGACCTTCGGGCCATTTGACGTTGGGGAAGTTGAAATCACCCATAAGAAATATGGTCACGTGGTGTTCCAGATTCATGAGGATTTCTTTAATTCTTGTGAGGCAATCTTCAAACTTGCCTATGTGATTTGGGGCATCCGGTGGGCAATATGTATTGCATATGACTATATTATGTTGTCTTATGTATACAATTAAAGTGTCACATACCGAATTTGAGTATGTCATTAAGACCTGGGGTGTGAGGTCATCGTGGATGTATACAGCAACTCCACCATGGCTCCTTTCCCTTCTGTCCGTCGCAGTATGGCATAGTTTGGTATGTGTACTTCTGCGTCCTCTATATCAGGGTTGAGGTGAGTTTCCACAAGTGCTATGCATAGGGCCTGATTGCATGCAGTAAGATCTCTCAGGAAAGAAATTTTGTTTCTATTTTGATGCAACAGGCCCCCAATATTTAGTAAAAGTATTGGGGTGATGGCTGTGCAGGCGTTAGGGAGGCCATCCCGTGTCTGTTGACTGTGGTGGTCTTGCATAGTGGTGGGCAGGGTTCCTTCTCTGTGCTTGGTGTAGCCAGGTTAGCTGCCGGACAATTCTTTGCGCCATGCATAAAAAAAAAACTCTTGCTCAGATGCTGCGTTGCGCAGAACACCTGAGGAGCGCACTTCGTCTTTTGAAAGTTTTCCTGGGAGACATTTCTTGTGTTCCCTCGGTAAAGTTTTTCTCTTTGAGTCGCCTGAAGTTCTGGCGGGGTGTCGGGTGGGCGAACCGGCAGTTTTTGCCGTCCTCACCATGCCAACATTTGCCCCGCAGGTAGAACTTACAGGTTCTTCGGTGCCTTCCAGATTTCTTCTTTTCTGAAGTGTACTGGGTGGCATTGGATCCTCCATGGGGTTCTCTGCTGTTTGTGTGGTGGGTTGGGGTTTCAGCTTTGGTTGTTTTGCCTTTTCCTCCTTTTCCCTCCTTATTTTTGTTTTCGGTCCTTCCTTTTTTCTTCTGTTTTTCTAATGTTTCATTTCTTCGTAGGTCAACTGGTACAGGGGGACTTCCGGTTTCTGCTCCCTTGGCTCACCTATCCTTCACTACCTGGTCGTTCACCGGGGTTGGTGATCCATTTTCCTGAGGAACCCCTGGATCACAGAGACATCCGGCTTCCTTCTCTTTTTCGTCCTCTTCATCCTCATCAGCTTTGCCACAATAATTTTCAATTATGTTGTCCAGTGTTTTGATGTGTGGTCTTATAAGCATGTAAGGCCGGATAAACTCACTTTTCTTCCGCTCTATCTGGTCAATGGTTCTATGAAATCCATTGTTTTTTAGCGCGGCAGTGATGATGTTGTTCGGCGGATCGCCACTAGCAATCGTCCATGCTCTCAGCAGAAGATCTACATATATATATATAGATAGATAGATAGATAGATAGATAGATAGATAGATAGATAGATAGATAGATAGATAGACATACAGAGAGAGATACGGATGTATATATCATTCGAGTTCCACGCCATTGCGATTTAAGATGAGAAAACCATGGGTTGAAAATGACGTTGCAAGTAAAAGATATTCAGTTTATATAAAGTACTAACTTCATTCATTGAGAATCTAAAGATTTACGTATGCACGTATACACACACACGTAGATACACAACAACTTACACATGCATTCATAAACATATACATACATACACACACACACACTCACACACACACACACACACACACACACACACACACACACACACACACCACACACACACATATATATATATATATATATATATATATATATATATATAATATATATATATATAGGAAGAGTTCAAGAAAAAAAGAAAAGACGAAGACAGGTGGTGTAAAAAGAAACAGATGTATTAGTATAACGCTCTTCTACAGAAAGGGACACAGAAAAAACAAGAGAGAAAAAATATGTGTAGTGGCTACCGATCTATCATGGCTACTAGGCGTAGGCGTGGCTGTGTGGTAAGAAGCTTGCTCCCCAACCACATGGTTCCGAGTTCAGTGCCATTGCGTGACACCTTGAGCAAGTGTCTTTTACTGTTGCCTCGGGCTACAGTAATTACATTTTTCTGATGATATCCGAAAAGAAGCAGCAAGTTTAGCAAAACATATAAAGCAAAACTAATTATAAATAAAACAAAACATAAAAATAAACAAGCTTTTGACGGTTTTATATATATTTCAAAATTATGATGCTATGATGCTAAGTGTTTCCATTATTTTTTCCAACCCCTGTATATATATATATATATATATATATATATATATATATATATACAACGGTCTTCTTTCAGATTCCGTCTACCGAATCCACTCTCGTAATTTTGGTATGCTCGAGGCTATCGCAGAAGATATTTATCCAAAGTGGGACTGAACCCGGAGCCATATTGTTAGGAAACAATCTTCTTATCACACAGCCACGCCTACGCCAACTGAATATGGAAAATAAGGCTGTATGACTGACAAAGAACATGTTTGAAGTTTCTGATATCATAAATAAAGAAAAATCCGTTTCAAGTCTGTCGCAATATGTCACTCCTAGATTGGGTAGCTTATAACAAACCAACCAACAAAAGAGATAGAAGAGACAAAACAGCAAATTAACTTCAACTAGCAAGTTTTAAAAAATCGGTTGTTAAAAACTGGTCTTTTAAGAGGAATTTTCTTCTGAAACTAAGAAGCTGAGATGACAACCAATTTGTCATCACCACTATTCCTTATGGTGCAGAAACATAGAATCCGACAAATGAACTGACAGGTAAGATATATGCGTTTCAAGCATCCATATCAATCCATTATGTCTGGAATAATGAGAAAAGACCATAAGCAACGGGGCAAAATCTAAACCGAACAAAACTAGATAATGTTGTCAAATCCATAACATCATTCAAATGTAGTTGCTTTGGAAACGTCCTGAAGTTAAGTAACGATACAGTAGTGGAAAGTTGATAGACTGAGATTCTAAGAGACTTCAAAAGAAATAGTGGGCCACAACGACCAAAATGGAAGGATGTGTTGAATTAAACTGACAATTTGGGATCGAGCACTGAAACCCGAACAAATTAACAGAGGGCATGGCTTTATCCAGCAATGGCTCGTTTGGGTGCTTATAGTGTTAAGTGTATGTATAGTAATCAGAAACGAGTGTATTTGAATAATTACCAAATTTCAATTATGATACACGCACATATATATCTACATATTTATGTGTATATGTATGTGTATATGTGTATCTGTGTGTATGACCAATTACATAATTACATAAATTTAATATCCTTGATCTCCACAAATTCAATTAAATTTAAATAACGCTTCATTTAGACATATTAGTGTAAAGCATACAAAGTGGAAATAAGAAAAGAACAGAAAAAATTAATAATCGAAAGCAAAAAAAGCAATCAATAGTTTCATATAAATGTTCTCCATCTTTCGTTTCTTGCTTTACTTTTTAATGTTATGTACATTATGTATATTTTTCTAGACTATTCAAATAATTTCGCATTCTAATCATTAGAAGACATTTTGTCTCATAGTTTAATTTTTATAAAAGATTAAAACATAGACAACGTTTCTCAAGAAACATCGTTTCTCACATACAGATTGAACCACTCATAACCACTCGTAACCACTCATACAAACTCATACATATTTAAACGTACACCTAGCTGTCGTAAACACACTCATACATACAGAAACACTTCCAAAGCAACGTTACAAGTTATCTTAAGACGAAGCGAAAATGTTAGATAAGCACAATAAAAAAATAATTCTAAAGTCAATAAATTTTAAATATGCATGCATGCATTCGCTCTATCTTTCTCTTGTATCTCTCACTTTCTTCCCTCTTTGCATGTATACAAACACATACACACACACACACACACACACACACACACACACACACACACACACACACACATACATACATACATACATACATACATACATACATACATACATACATACAGATACGTTAGCACGCCGGGCGAAATGCGTAGCCGTATTTCGTCTGCCGCTACGTTCTGAGTTCAAATTCCGCCGAGGTCGACTTTGCCTTTCATCCTTTCGGAGTCGATAAATTAAGTACCAGTTACGCACTGGGGTTGATGTAATCGACTTAATTCGTTTGTCTGTCCTTGTTTGTCCCCTCTATGTTTAGCCCCTTGTGGGTAATAAAGAAACATACATACAGATACGTTCATGGCGCATTAACAGGTGTTTGTTTGCAATACTATTATGTACTACAGAATATATCAATAGAGTTAACCATCTGTGTTTAGGGAGACGTACATATGAAAACAGTTTGCTCTCATGCAATATCGTTCTGTGCAGGACCGAATGAAATTCGATACTATATTGGTATTTATTGAGTAACTCCCGCTTTGTCCACTAGTAAAACCGCTACTACACCATGTAATACAAAGTTTGCCCTTGGGTAGCAACTGTTATTTCCTATTTCGTCACTCCTAGAAAGTATGAAAAATGGCTAATATTTCCTTCAAACTTTTGTTGCATTTATTCAAACAACCAAAAATCCCTCTCAACACATGGCTATGATTTTCCCCCACTATACATGCTCATATTCAGCGATGCACATATTTTCAACCACTCTAGTAACGTGGTTAAGATCAAGCGAATTTGTGGTATTGAGCAGAATGTTTGCTATAACGATATTTCTGCTTTAGCAATACAGTAATGAAACTGTCTGAAATGTAATGGAAATTAGGTTAGTTTCAAAACATTGATGTCCAGATCTCAAAAGCTAAGTTTGAAATGAATAGTAGTTATTTCCTTTAATTTCTAGATAGAAGCAAATAGGAATTAACACTGAACAAACACAAAAAATATTAAAATTGTGTCACAGTGTTATTAGTGACTTCACTAAATCGGACAAACCGATTGAAATTTTCAAGTGCATCTTTTGTCGCTGGTATGATTACAAAATTAGTAGTTACGTAAAAATATTTCTTTAATACAGTTATACTTTATAGTACATACACGGAAGACATTCTCAGAACGCTGGGTGACGTACTGAGAACCAACTCACCAAAGCTCTTATTAGTTAGGCAAAAAAACATCCTGCTCTTGTACATAAATTATCGACCCCCAAATAATGGAAGGCAACCTTGATCTTGCCAGGATTGGAACTAAGGCTGAGAGACTCAGGACAAATACTCCTCCGTAATCTATTCTACTTTGTAATGACTTTCTCAATTCGTTAGATAGATAGATAGATAGATAGATAGATAGACAGATAGATAGATAGATAGATAGATAGATAGATAGATAGATAGATAGATAGATAGATATAGATAGATAGATAGATAGATAGATAGATAGATAAATAGATAGATAGATAGATAGATAGATAGATAGATAGATAGATAGATAGATAGATAGATAGATAGATAGATAGATAGATAGATACACGGACAGATGTATATATATTTTTTTTTCTGTACTTGTTTCAGTCATTTGACTGCGGCCATGCTGGAGCACCGCCTTTTAGAGTGGTGAAAGAGTACAGCACGGATCACCACCTCCTGCCGGAGCCTCGTGGAGCTTTTAGGTGTTTTCGCTCAATAAACACACACAACGCCCGGTCTGGGAATCGAAACCGCGATCCTCCGACCGCAAGTCCGCTGCCCTAACCACTAGGCCATTGCGCCTCCTATATGTATATATATATTGATACATACATACTTGCATACATACAAATACCAATCTTGAGGTATTAGACTCCTCAAAACCAGAAAGGATAAAGTTGACTCGAAAACTACTGTTCCACGCCATCACTGGAACTGTAAAAATCTGAAAAACTTTCCAGATGTTTGTCATTTAACTATATGTGTACATGTCAAGACATGCAAATAAATGAGAATGCACACATTATACAAAATATACAAATCTACATACATACATACATACATACATACAAAAATACCCTGTTGATGTTGAAATTCCAATGTTGGAACCTGGATCTAGGCTAGAAACCGGCTCTTTCATTTTGGCAAGAAATCATGAAATAAAACTGAATAAAGGCATACATACATACATACATACATACATACACAAACATAGTCAATACCAAACGCCGTCTACCCCAACGAAATCCTATATTTGTAAAATTTCTCTCTCCCTTTCTCTCAATCTTTCCAGTTCACTCACCTTGTCTCTCTACATATGCACAACGTATTTCTTCAAAACGTAGACAAGAATATTATTTAAATATTTACGAAAGAAAATTTTAAATGAATTGCCAATTTGCAATTCTTTTTATACACATACTTCTTTTTTTTTTTTTTTACAATAGAAGCATTATTCTCTGCGATGCTACCGACGTGAATTAGCGACATCATACTGTGAAGGCGCATGGCTCAGTGGTCAGAGCGTCGAGCTTACGATCGTGAGGTTGTGAGCTCGAATCCCGGACCGGGCTGCGTGTTGTGTTCTTGAGCAAGGCACTTTATTTCACGTTGCACCAGTTCACTCAGCTGTAGAAATGAGTTGCGACGTCACAGGTGCCAAGCTGTATCGACCTTTGTCTTTCCCTTGGATAACACTGGTGGCGTGGAGAGGGGAGGCTGGTATGCATGGGCGACTGCTGGTCTTCCATAAAAACAACCTTGCCCGGACTTGTGTCTAGGAGGGTAACTTTCTAGGTGCAATCCCATGGTCATTCATGACCGAAGGGGGTCTTTACCCCTTTACTGTTAAAAAATGAAAAGAGAAATCTCTAATAATGATGCTTAACAACTGACATTTAAGCATTTACTCGTTCGTATCACTTACTCGAGAGATAAACCTTACTTTCGTACATTCTTCACTTCTTTTTGTTTATTTTCAATCCCGCAGTTATATTTTTCTTAAAGAAATAGACCACTGTATTTTTTAAAAAAAACCAACTAACAATGACTTGTTAATGTGCAACAGAGAGACTGAGGTGAATGAACATATGTATGTGAACTTCTATAAAATATAATGAAGACGGGAAGTAATTTTGTTTTCAGTTTTTATTTACTTTGAAGTAAACTTTGAGATAACTTGAAAATGTATTTCCCCGAACAACGTGTATATGAAGTTATATAGAATATATGCATACGCATATGCGCTTTTTAGTTTGTTTTAATCTTTAGTCTTTCGCGTACACCAGATCGCCTCACACAGGTATGTATGTATGTATGTATGTATGTATGTATGTATGTATGTATGTATGTATGTATGTATGTATGTATGTGTGTATGAATGTATGTATGTATGTATGTATGTGTGTATGTATGTATGTATTTATAGTCAACAGATGATATTCAGAGAAGCTCAATATAGAAGACATTCAGCGTCACTAAAGTGATTTGAACTTACCGTCCGAAATCTTTACCGAGGACCAAATTCGCGGGATAGAGAATGGCTATAAGAGGAATCCAGGTGCGTAGATATGAATGCAAATAAACAGATAAAACCGGTTGAGTTTGATATACAAATATACATATACGTATATAAAGAGAATGCAAAGACTGATAATTTCAACACGATGAATATCCATGTATAAATAGATATATAAATATCTATTAACAGAGCAAACGTACAGACTACAAAGATGCGGAAAGTTAACGTGGGGTAGGTATGATGTTACAAGTCCGACAATTGTTTCTGGAGGCTCGGAGTTACTCCATAATATTGGCAAATGTTGTTCATAAAAATATGCAACCTATGATGGAAGAAACTAAACATTGGTTAGATCAGGCCTCATCTTCAGAGTGCATATTGTTGTGTGCATATATAAAACCATATTGTTGGTTTTATATATGCACACACATACACGCACACACAAACACACACACGCATACATGCGGATAGATAGATAGATAGATAGATAGATAGATAGATAGATAGATAGATAGATAGATAGATAGATAGATAGATAGATAGATAGATAGATAGATAGATAGATAGATAGATAGATAGATAGATATGCTTCATTGATAGTCCATCAGCTAACATGCAAGTGTTCTCATACACAGTATGTAGTCATAAATCCCTGTGAGGTACCGAGTGAGTTATTTACTTTCAACGCTCGGTTAAACTTCGGAACTATCCAGCTTGAATGATTTCACTGAGTTTCTATTTAAACGAGAAAAGTAAACACGTAGGTATATGCCTAGCAACTGCTACTAAATTTTCGTTTCTGAAAACTTTCCTCTTCGTCTTTTTTACCCTTTCCTGGTTCTCCCGGTTTTCATAGCCTCGTCTTCAATGATCCTCTCCTTCTATATCGAATGAGGAGACAAGGAAATACAGCACTTGAAAGAAATACAAGTTAGAGAAATTAGATTAATAACATCGGTGACTTGTAATTTAATTCATTCTAATACATTAGTAATAGTACGGTGTGTATACTTATATACACTCACGTACATCTACATGCACACATACATATATACATAATATATACATACGTGGATATATGTATATATGCAAATGCGATTTCTTTCAGACAGTTCAGACTATATTCTTATGTTTTACTGGTTTCAAGACATTCACAGAAATCAAGAGCTGTCCAATCTCCGTATATTTATAACTCTTAATAGTTGTTTATTTAACGCATCTACTTCTTCCCACATCTCTCCTCTTCGTGTTTCTCCCTCCCTCTCTCTCTCTCTCTTTCTCACACACACACACACATGCACATACACGGACACAAACAAATATATATAAACTACAAATTAAAGCAGAAAAGTGAAGTTGCCTGCTAATTGATACATTTTGTCCGTTTGCCTCCAGGATCGCAAAGAAAGAAGACGAAAAACAAAAAAATACAATCCATTAAAAGTTGAAATTGTAAGAATAATATTTAGAAGAATAATAAGAAGAAGAAAAGGAGGGGAAGAGGACTGATTGGTTGCAAACAGAGCATTAGAGTAGAAGAAAACAACATAGCATGGTATTTTAAAAAATGCCACAGAACCACTATTATTGGAAGGCTTGTGTAGGATTGAAGATTACAAATATAAAGCAATGTACAAGGACTTGAGAATGACTGAAACTGAAAATAGGGGGATATAGAAAAGAATGCATGGACAATTTCATAGGGATGTTGAAAATAAGACAGACAGAGAAAAAAGATGGCTATGGATGACTAAAAGTGATTTAAAGCCGGAAAAGGAGGCTCTAATCTGTGCTGCCCGAGAGCAAGCATTAAGAACGAATTAAATCAAATACAGAATAGAAAATATATCAGAAAGTGAAAAGTGCAGAATCTGTGAACAAAATGTTGAAGCCGTATGTCATACCAGTCAATGTACGCCACTAGCCCAGAAAGAATATAAGAGACGTCACGACAATATAGCAAAGATTGTCCATTGGACACTTTGCAACAAGTATGGACTTGACAGAGCAAGGGGGTCGTAAGAACATAAACCCGAAGGCATCATCGAAAATGATAATGCAAAGTTCCTATAGGATTTTATGATTCAGTGCGACCATGAGATAGAGAATATGAAACCAGACATAGTCTAAATTGAGAAAGAAAGCAAAAGATGCTGGGTCATAGATATAGCATGCCCAGATGTCAACAAGATATGCGATAATGAAGAGAGAAAAGTCTATATATATAACAGGTAGGCTTGGGGGGTTAAGCAATTGTGGTCGGCGAAATAGTTGGTAGCAATTCTAATAATTGATGAGGCCCTGGGAACAGTGAGTAAAAATCATGAGAAGTACATGGAATAAATGGGGGTTGCAATAAGGGTGGAGAACTTGCAAAAATCAGCAGTGCTTAGAACCGCTCGACTACTGCCGGTGGTACTCAAAAAATAAGGGCTGTTACATTAGTTCACTGGTAGTGAACAGCTGACATCAAAGTACATCTCCAGCGTTAGACGCTCTGCAAAGACCATAAATAATAATAATAATAATAATAATAATAATAATAATAATAATAATAATAATAATAATAATAATAATAATAATAATAATAATAATAATAATAAAAAAAAGATGGTATAGGCACACACCAGAAAAGGTCACAGAAAACGAGAAAGCAACCATACTCTGGGATATGCCGATACACACAGATAGAGAAATTAAGGCCAACAGACCAGATATAGTTGTCAGAGATCATGAAGAAAAAAAATGCATTCTAATTGATGTATCAATACCGGCAGATGACAACGTGTCTCTAAAAGAAATGGAGAAACTCTCAAAATACAAAAGACCTGGAAATAGAGGTAACTAGAATGTGGAACCTGAAAACAGAAACAATTCCTATCATAGTAGGTGCATTAGGCATGATAAAAAAAAAATAAATAAAAAAAAAATATTCAGACAAATACATAACAAAAACACCAGGACTTACAAACACATATAACATACAGAAAATTGCACTACTAGGCACTGCACACATCCTACGCAGAACACTTTCCATACAATAACCATCAGAGCATCACAACAAATCACAGCACATACCCAAGGCACACAGAGCTGCGCTCGGTAGTGAAGTGAAAGCACGCTATAAAAATAAAACTACTGAATAATAATAATAATATAATAATAATATAATAATAATAATATAATAATAATAATAATAATAATAATGATGATGATGATGATGATGATGATGATGATGATGATGATGATAATAATGATAATAATAATAATAATAATAATAATAATAATATAATAATAATAATAATAATATAATAATAATAATAATAATAATAATAATAATTTGATTGGAACTGATTGTACACTCCCGGGCAATGCAGAGCTCGACGCGAATAACAAGATAACAGGTATCAACAGTCTATCCGTCCCAGTTATAAGTTACAACTACAAAATTCTTAACTGGACTCTAAATGAACTAATCAAATTAGACAGGAAAATAAGAAAATTAATGACAGGATTTAGGATGCACAACCCAAAATCTGACATAGAAAGGTTATATATACAACATATCGAAGGTGTTTGAGACCTTATACAGCTAGAAAACTATTACAAAATAAACAACATAAGACTACAGAAATACCTACTTCAGAAGCAAGGAAAACTAGTACCAATAGCCACAAAACACTAACAAAACAAAAAACTATTTTCAGTCTTTAACGAAGATTACAAATACATAAAAGGAGTCGTAGCACCTAACAACAATAAAGAAAAATAAGAAACGACGAAAGCTGTAAAACAACTGAAATCCAAACTAAAACTGGAGCAGCAATGTATCATGATTAAACGATGTCAAGAAAAGCCCCTTCATGGCAAATACTAGGTTAAACTAAACGCGAAAGAAATAGACAAAGCAAAATTACAGCAATGACTGAGAAGCTCAGGACTCAAAGCAGAGACTGAAGGATTTGTAATTGCAGCACAAAATCAAAGCCTTCCCACCAGAAATTATCCAAAAACATTTAATGAAAAACATACAAGTAACTACAGAATATATAGAGATGCGCAAGACACAATAAATCATATTCTCTCAGACTGCCCATTCCTGGCAAAGAAGGAATATATTCGCAGACACGACAGAGTTGGGACCTATACACACTGGAAACTATGCCAAGACTATGGAATAGCAACAGAAAAAAGATGTGATAGGCACACGCCAGAAAAGGTCATAGAAAATGTGAAAGCAACCATACTCTGAGATATGCCAGTACACACAGATAGAGAAATTAAGGCCAATAGGCTGGATGTAGTTGTCAAAAATCACCAAGAACAAAATGCGTTCTAATTGATGTATCAATACCAAGAATGACAGTGTTTCTCTAAAAGAAACGGAGAAACATTCAAAATACAAAGATCTGGAAGTAGAGGTAACAGAAACAATTCCTATCACAGTAGGCGCATTAGGTATGATAAAAAATATTCAAATGCATAACAAAACAGAAGGACTAACAAGTACATATAACATAGCGAAAATAGCACTACGAGGCGCCTCACACATCCTACGTAAGGCACTCTCAACACAGTAAAAATAAGAGCATCACAACAAACCACAGCACATACCCAAGCCACACAAAGCTGCGCTCTGTACTGCACTGAAAGCACGTGATGAAAATAAGACTACTGAATAATAATAACAATAATAATAATAATAATAATAATAATAATAATAATAATAATAACAACAACATCAAAGGCTTCAAATTTTGGAACAGTAACAGTAGTTTTATGAGTAGACCAGTACTTTTAACTCACTACAAATACGATTACCAACATAATAATGATGCTTATTATACTGAGTATTGCATCATCTTCGATACCATCATTTAATATTGTTATCATCGACAACATAATTATAAGTATTATGACGATCATCAACGTAACATCATTTGTAACATTTGTAGTATTACTGTAAAAATTTCCCTAGTCCTGCATCACCATTAGTAACACAGCTATCACTAAACTAAAACTAGAACTGGCATCAGGTTTTCGTAATTGGGAGCGAAAGCACTAATCGTAAGATATACAAAATGATATTCCGGCATTAGTTTTATCTCAATTAATGGTACTGTTAACACCAAACTAACGACAACTGAGTTTTACCAGATTTTTTTTCTCCGTTCACTGAAACCCTATAACTGACATTTAATTGGAAAATGATTGTACATTTCATTCGACTGTACAATATCTAATAGTTGCAAGAGTTTCCTGTAATAGCTGACATTTGAATGCGAAGTCGTTGTCGATTTTCAAATAAGAGCTGTCATAGGACGATTGATAATCCTTTAATGGATATTTAATCTTTGGTTGGACAATTGTTGTTTTGCTCTACTGGTCTCTGAAACTGGATTGATTAGAAGTACCATGGATACTTGAACGAACAAATTTTGATTTTTTTCG
The DNA here is from genome assembly GCF_006345805.1 of Octopus sinensis. Lineage (NCBI taxonomy): Eukaryota > Metazoa > Mollusca > Cephalopoda > Octopoda > Octopodidae > Octopus > Octopus sinensis. The sequence goes on along the minus strand of NC_043002.1, from coordinate 52,486,603 downwards.
ACTCTCCTCTGATTCAGATTTTTATTTCTTTTATTGTAAGTTTTGACTTATTCAGACGATCAAAAGCAGTGACAATATCTTCTGTTTGTTACAGGGAGAATTGAGAAATTCGAGCCCTAGTTCATATTTCGAACACAATCTGAACACCGGAAAAATGCATTCAAGGGTTGCTGATGGAGTTAAAAGGAATCTCAATAAATTCTACCAACCAAGGGCAGGTGGAGTCCATCCAACAGGATTCAATTTTGTATAGTTTTTGTCTGTCATCTTTCTTAAATCACACAAGAAAGGACATGTGAGAAAGTTGTAAAATAAGCTCTGCCAAGAAGGATGTGTTGCAATGATTCTAGTTAGGGCCCTTCTTGAATAAAATAACGAGTTCCTGCATGAAATACAAGAACTCACATCTCCTGGGGGATTCTTCCAAGTTTATCTTTTATTTACTTCTTCAGTCATTGGAATACGGCTTGTTGTGGCACCACCCTGAATGCTTAAGTCGAACAAACCGCCCCCAGTTCTTGTTATTTCTTAAGTTTTGTACCTACACTATCGGTGGTTTTTGCCTAACCTCTGAGAGTTACAAAGACGTAAACAAACCAGCACTAGTAGTCAAACAGTCTATGGAACTGCACAAACACATGCATGAACATTCATGTGTGTGTGTGTGTGTACGTGTATGTTGAATTATATTTCGTCCTTTTATTTTGGAGGTTTCCAAAAAACGATTTCTAATAAAGATTCTTTATATTTTGCTGGTAGTCTACTGGCGTAAGTTCACGAATATGAAAGTAATACTCGTATATGGTGTGTTATGTGAAATTATGGAAAGGAATCCCATAGAACTCAAGAGATTTGTTAAAAATGGAGACGAGATGTTAGAATTAGAAATAATTTTAATATTGCAAGCGATCGTTTCAAACAGTAATATTAAAACATGCAAATTCATGATAGAATAATTTCTCCTCAGTGCAAGAAATATAAGCAGAAAATTATTATAGAGGACTTGATACAGGAAATAACAGAGAATAATTTGGGATATACATATTTACATTTATGAAAATTACGAGCAACAGAATAAAATATTTGAGCCTATTTATGTAAAAACTAAAGCTAAGGCAACTAACAGTTATTTGAAAATATGTCTTGCACTGAGGAAAACAGTGATATATAATTAGTTTAATTTAATCAAATTAATTAAATTATTCTACCATGAATTTGCATGTTTTAATATCACTGTATGAAACGATCGTATGCATATATTAAAATTCTTTCAAATTTTAACATATACTATTCTCCATTTTTAATAAAATTTTTAGTTCTATCGGATACCTTTTCATAAATTCACATCACACACGCTATATATATATATATATATATATATATATATATATATAGCGTGTGTGATGTGTATTTATGAAAAGGTGTCCCATAGAACTCAACAAATATATATATATACATAGCAAATTATGGCAAATGAAAGACGGAAGATGGAATATTCGAGAATTTATTTATTAATCACGACAATTGTTTCGACATATCTATATATATTCTGCAAGTTACCAAGCTTCATCAACAAAACTGGTGGGGCTGAGGCCTGGAAATCCTAATCCAGACAACCTAACTGGAACTGGAATACATACCGGACCTGATTAAATTATCTGATGAAACAGCACTACGCGTCATTGTGGAGGGACGTAGACCCGAGGCTACAAATGTGGGTTGAAGGGCCATATCAGGGCTCCATGCCTACAGAAACCATCAGCAATGGGTCCTCCTACACCTAACGATCATACACAGTATGAAACTTCAACCTCGAAAGGTCATGCCTCACAAACTCGAGACCACAAAAAGCACAACAGGCTTAGCCCCTGCAGTAAAGACCAACTACAGCAGAGACGCGATCGACCTTGATTGGAGGGGAGTCGCTACGAAAAAACACTTTCGCCAAAACTCTCCACACCACATATAGACATCCTCCTTCACGCAAACCCCACACTCTTACACAAGAATCCTATTCGTCAGCACCACTATCCCCAAACACTGCCATCAACCTCACAACCATCAATACCATCAACATATCACTAGTTGAATACACGCGCAAGAATCCCCTCATCACTCCATTCAAAACTCCTACCTCACATCCCTAAATACTCAACCACATCCAGTTCATCTACATTGACAATCATTCATACACTGAATTAAAAGAGAAATTTCTTGACGATGCTGGATTCCTTCAGTTGGCTTTCACAGAGCATATGTACCTTAATTTAATTAATGATGCCCCAAAAGCCGCAATGGAAAGGGCGGTTTTACCTACAGCCATACCAGAAGATTAAAAGGAAGTAAACTTTTCTTCCTTCTTCTCACATGGGCTCACTCAAGCTTGGCAGCGTAAATGTGCGTGGTCTGGGATCGTATTAAAAGCAAGCACGCTTGCTAAAATATCTCAGGGCACGGAACCTAGATATGATAATCACCAGCGAAACCAGGCTTCCTCTCCTCTTCGATGGCTACGAAATCTATGTATCTGCATAGAAGTGATGGGGAGACTGCGGTTTTATTCAGAAAGCACCTGGATTTAGAGACCAGAACAATCTTTGTGGAGACAGTATCCGAAACTTTACTGATTCTTTATTAAACCAACTCGAGAACATTCCTAGTAACATTATGTCCTAGCTAAATCTCCTTCAGATCACAGCCTACTAATTTTAGGAATCGATACGTTAGACAATGTGGTGTTGATGTCTCTGCATAAATGGTATGGAAAAGTAAGATGTTTACAGCTGAAACAACACATTTGATTATAAGTCTGCTCAATCAGAATTGACCAGGGGTTAAACGACAGTTACAACAACCATGGCTACCACTTTATTTACACTGGAGTAAAAGGTAAATTCCCGCAAAACACACACCAGCGTTTTAGTAAACGATACGTTGGGGATTTGATTTTTCTGCACTTACGATATAAAAAAAAAAGATGGGTCTTTGATTATAAGTCTACATGATCAGGATTGATCTGGGATTAATTAAACTACAAGTATAATTATTGCTATTTACCTGTATTGATTCTAAGAAGATGAAAGAGAAACACGATTCGGGGGCAATAATACGTAACACACAAAAGAACTAACACAATGCTGCAAAGTATTGTGTCTTTCAGCTGATCTACTGATTCTGCCAATCTAGCACTATATTATTCTTAATGATATAAACATAGTCTTAGAGAGAAATTACCCCCCCCCCCGCGCCTACTACATACTATATCACCCTCTTCTTCTTCCCATATATCTATAACCCCTCCTACACGAGAAATCACTTGGAAACGCGAAATCACAGGTTTCATTCCTATATGTAAATCATTATGCATTGCTCAATAGCTGAAATAAGTAACTCGCAACAGAACATGCATTATTCTTATTCTTATTCATACTCTTCGTTTTATCATTATTATTACTATTATTATTATTATTATTATTATTATTATATTATTATTATTATTATATTATTATTATTATTATTATTATCATTAGTATTATTATTATCATCATCATGATTATTATTATTAATTTTATTATTATTATTATTATTATTACTATTATTATTATTATTATTGTTATTATTATTATTATTATTATCATCATCATCATCATCATTATTATTATTATTATTTTCATTATTATTATTATTATTATTATTATTACTATTGTTGTTGTTGTTGTTGTTGTTATTATTATTATTATATTATTATTATTATTACATTTTTGGAAATTATCCAATGCACCCTGTTCCCATTCGTTATTGGAATATTGGATCCCTGCACAGTAAGCTATCAGCCGAGACACTTCGCGTCTCTCCAACAGAATTCTCTCATTCTATACTTTGGGTTCCATCGATAAACTGCAAGCACAAGGATTTTTACTGAAATCAATTTTCACAATTTAATATAATTAGCTGATATCATATAGCTGTGCGTATATTTGATATGAAAAAGGCTTTGTATTAATTTTATAGATTTTCGATACGGTATTATTCACTTTGGTGTATGGCATATACGCGCAGATACGGTATAGAGTGATATGTGTGTGTGAGTGTGCGCGCGTGCGTATGAATGTGTGTGCGTCTGTGCTTGTGTGTGCATAACTTTGCACATAAAATTATGAATCTTCAATTATTATTAAACATTATATATATATATATATATATATACATATGTCATTTTCGAATACACATTACGACATATATTCATACGTATATGTACACACTTACTTGTGTAAATACACACATACAGGTATAGTCGTATACGTACATACATACATACATACATACATACATACATACATACATACATACATACATACATACATACATACATACATACTTACGCGAAACAGAATATACATTTCGAAAGAAACATATGCAAAACAAAAGCCACAAAGTATAACTTCAAATATTGAAACCCAATACAACCACGAGAATTTGAAGTATAATCCAAGTAAAAATATAACAAATTGCGATATCACAGAAATGTATGATTATTATTTTGAAATCGCTTTCTTTCTTCTCCGTTCTCATATCTCCTTCTACCGTCAACCGCTCTTCAAAAGGTGTCAGTGTCTGCAGCTGCATAAAGTATTGATTCGAGAACAGAAAATGTCTACTGCTCATACTTCAGTGATAAACCAGCAACTGACGTAGGAGATTACAGTACGTTTTGATGTTTTGACATTGCTTTCTGACAAAAGCAGTGACCTCTGTTTTGTAGAGTAGGTTTATGGTCATTAAATTCAAAACCGGTGTTGTTAGTCAATTCATCTGCACGTGAGATGTAAGCGGTAAAGTAAACGCAAGAAAACTTCAAACTGAGAACATATGTGAACGAAACAATCGAGAAAGATGGTAAGAAGTAAGGGAAACAGTAACAGATATGGAAAACTGGATTTTGATTTTTACGAAGTGAGTTCAATTCTCTTGCGACGAGAAAGCAGGGGTGTGTTATAGACTAACACTACGGAAAAGTTCTGTTCTATTCTATATGGATTTTTGTGAGAGAAACGGATGAGTCAGTGACACAGGCTGGCTTCTCATATAAATCAACGTTCTGATAACAACAGAACAGACTATTTCATCTTTTGCCTGGTTAGCAATATGAATCTTATTCTCTATGAACACAAGCTCATTCACCAGATAACGACTTGGAACTTATGTGGTAACACGATCCGCCAGAAATAGCAACTAAATTCCCTCAAATCATACCATACCGTCTTAATAAAGTATAATGAAATCAGCGACAATAAGAAAACCGTAGCATATGTAGAGGCTAAACGAAGAGGGTAGGACACAATGCATATTGTAGCCCAGGTTATATTGGATCTGGAAACGTGATGATTCAGATTTGGCCGACATGATTGGTCAGCATCGAATTTACAGACAAACTAAAATCAGCACAATTCAATATAACACCTTGAAACAGAGAGTTAAGCTCCCTATAAGATGACTCCTTATGTGATTTCAAGCCTCGTTTGAAAAGTAGTTCGTTTATTTTGCACCTAAGAAACGTATGAATATCATAACATACCAATTTGTATAACATAAATCACAGAATTTTGCTTGTGCTTAGTCAAACAGAAATATTTGCAAATGATTATAATCAGAAACTAGCTCAGTGTGAATAGCACAACAGTTATACAAGGATATCTCTCTACATGAGTTATCTTGTAAACCTATTATAAGTATTAATATTTATATTCATATTTATGAATATTTATAAATGTTTAAATACTTTAAAATGTCTTTGTTTTAAGGTACGAATATGAGATTAACATCATAAATAAAACTAAGAACTAATTCATAAATATTTATATATGTGTTTGTATATATGAGTCAATTTGTGTATGAGTTCTAATGCAATTGTTTGTTCGCGGTGCTCGTGTGCGCGTGACGTTCTAGTGCGCATATGTATATGAAGTAATCAGTGATACAGATGTCTTCAGAGATAAGGTGTTAGCTTTCTTCTGTCTTTGATACACGTTAGTTGAACACCAAAGGCAAATCACATCGTAATAACAGAAAAGTGAATAAAATATATGAAAGGTTACGAACAAATATAGAAATATTTGTTTTATCGATATGAGAGAGCGATAAATACGTTTCGCCAGCTGAACAAGATGCTTTGAAACTTTGAAGTTCACCAGTGTATATTCAAATATGAATTACAATTAGCTCGAGGGATATAAATGGTATCGAACACACATACACAAGATATGTGGTTTGCTATTTCGTGGATAGGCTGCGTTCATAGGCATAAAAGCATATATTCTGATCAATTTGCTGGTGTTAAAACACCTACAAGTCATAGACAAGCGACATAATTCGCATCTGATGCCATAGACTTCGATGTTTCGTCATTTTTGTGGCTTGACAATACCACGTAGCCGAAACGAGGCCAGACGCAAGCTAAATCGCTGTCAATGACTATATGCAGAATGGTGTGAAAACTATCTGCTGCTATGTCCCAACATTTCATACCACGAAAAAAATTCCAATTCGGGCATGTATGTACATGTTACAAATTTTCTGTCTTCTTTACTATTATACATGTATTATTTTGGTTTTATATTTTTATTCCGGCTGAATAAGAGAACAGCAGCATCCCTAGCTATTTGCAACTCCTCTAAGTTTGCTAGAGGGAAGGTAGAAACAAGGACACATTGCTTGTTACAGTAGAATTGCAGTGTTGTAATCAGATCGGAGATTTGGTATGACTGCTTGCAACAGAGCGGAGTCAGCAAGTAGGACACCAAAGAGTCAAGTCGTGGCGATAATCAGGGATTAATTCTACAACTCGAGAATAAGTACAATATAAGGACGTTCTTCAACACATTTTCTGCCAGCTCAGTTTCACTCACAAATCTTGAGTAGAGCCGAATAGAACAGATCAAAGACACTTTGACACGATGTCGTACAGTAAAAGCAAAACAGAAATTCCGTGACTTAAAAGCCAATTTCATCATCATACAACTGTAGTTGGCTTTCACTGACTTTTTCAAGCTTTCGGGCGCATGTTGCTCTGCTTGTATAGAATATCTACAGCTGATTTCTACACATTTTTAATGTTTTGCCTATAGAAATTATTTCGAAAATTGTTGCTTCATTTATAACCCACTTCTTGAAATTTAAATACGAATACATTTTGACACCTATTCTTCACAGGTGCCTAATTTAACGATCCAGTAAGGCTAACATAAAAGTTGATCTTCGTGGGATATGAACTGTGTATGTAAAGAACTGTAGTAAATACCACAGAACATTTTGTCTGAAGCTCTAACGATTCTGCCAAACAATGATTTCTAATAGCAACACAGGGGGAAGAAACATTGTACTTTAGCGAACCTCGGTACTTTACTGGTTCTCTGTTTTAACTAACTCTTAGAGAATGTATGGCAAAATTAACCTTGGGATGGAGTTAATTACAACAATATATATTTGTCCATTGTTAATCATTCAAAAACTGGGTTACATTAGAAATTGGGACTAAACTTATTCTAGTAGTTAAGTTTGGTTTCTTTACATCGTTAATTTAAATCATGTGGGAATCAACTTCTGGAGGTCGATTTATTCAGCAATATCCCTCTCCATCCCACAGTTTATTGTCTTCTGCTAAAGTTAGGATAAATGTTATTCTTATTGTGTCACCCTCGTACAAAACAATGAACTACAACTTGAAATACACATGCTTTCGGTTATATGTGTGTGAAATTTGCTGCAAGGGTGTGTCAATGCCTATATGTATGTCTGTATATACTTGAGTATTACTGATAAAAAAAACATTGGGGGATTTATTTCAGTACCCTTTCAGGGTAATTGTTTTTGATTCCGACTCTGCGCCGCTTTCTTTTACTCTGATGAAGATGGAAATCCAAACTTTGAAGCCATTGTCAACTTTTACTTGCAAAAATTAATAAATATATATTCTAATAAAACAGGCCGAGTTATCAATCAGTTTAATGTTAAATTGTTTTTATGTATAATTTCACTTACAATCCCTCATTAATATATATACATGCAGAAAATTAAATAAAATGAGATTTTGGTTACAAAATATTTAGTTACATCATCTTACGTACGTTTCATCATCTGATGGTGAATATCAGTAAATAATGTAAATTACAAAATAAAGACTTGTTGTCAAGTCGTCAGATACATGTGACATAATATTATCGGATTGCTGATATCAGTGAACAGCTCACACTTTTGAACCAGGATGATACCCAAACTGTTTTAAAACAACCTTCCTCAAAACTCATTTTTCCTTTGTTTAAATATTCACCACACATACACAAATGTATAGATTCAAAGCAACAGACAGGTGGTCATACATTGTAGGACATTTCCAAAGCCCACTCATTGTTTCTTCAACCCTCAGCCTCAACGAAACAAATTACGTTGAATAGTTAAATACCTATTTATGTAACAGTCCAATAGGCATGTGTGTGTATGTGAGTGTGTGTGTGTGTGTGTGTGTGTGTGTGTGTGTGTGTTTATGTGTGTGTCTGTGCAAGAGTGGTTGTGTGGTAAGAAGTTTGCTGCCCAACTACGTTCAGTCCTAGCAAACTTGTGAGTGGATTGGTAGACGGAAACTGAGAGAAACCCGTCGTATGTATGTATGTATGTATGTATGTATGTATGTATGTATGTATGTATGTATGTATGTATGCAGGTATGTAGGAATGTATATATGTAATATATATATATATATATATTATATAATATATATATATATATATATATATATATATACTTCTAATATAGGATAAAAAAATTTTCCCAAAACATTTCATCAAAGTGGACAGCATATTAAAATACCTTTAAAGATGAAAATTATAAACAAGGGCAAAAGTTAAAAGATTTCTATGCCAATATGCTGAGAAGTATATATATATATATATAAAATAATTGTATATATGTGTGTGTATGTGTGTGTGTGTGTGTATACGTATATATATTATATATGATATATATATATAACACGTTTGTGTGTGTGTTTGTCCCCCATCACTGGGTTCAACGGTCTGACAGTGCGATATCCATACAGTCAGCCAGATGTTTGAAGAGTTCTAGCTGTCGACCAACGCAGTGAAAGCTTTTTTTTTCCTTTCTTTTTTTTTTTCGTTTCAAAATATAGTAAGATCTCGATTGATCAAAAGCCCTCCAGTCATAACCAACCTATCATTATTTCGTATTTTCAGTGATAGTATACTCAAGGGTACATTATTCAATATAGTCTGATCGACAATGCACAATGGCTTCTTTAAAAAAACACTCTGAGGAAGATTTGACTGTCATTTCTAGCATACCAAGTGACTTCATGGAATCTTCATTGTTATTTAACTAACTAGGAGTATAATTCTTAACGATTCTCTTTGCATCTGTTTTCTTACAAAATTTAACCGTTAGAGATTTAAACCTCAACAGGCTATCTTAAATAAGCTTATCTATTAATTTACAACGTTGCCGTGATTCTTGAGCTTCAAGCGGAATGATAACATAAATGAGGATTAATATAATTCCAAAATGCATCCCACAAACCTTTGAATAAATTATCTTGTAGTTATAATTACTTTCGGTTCGTTGACACTGTACTGTCAATTTTATATTAACACATTCATAATCCATTCTTAATGCAGTTATTTAACAATGAGCCTTCTACCGACGTTCTCTTTTTATTAGTTCCAATACATATCCAAATCAAAGTATGTTAAGCTAAATGCTTAAGATAGGAAATAAATTGAAATTATGGACCCGTGAATCAAGTTAATATACATTTGATTCTATTCTCTGTCTTCCTTTGCTAGGATTTCTTACATTCATGTAATGGATAGCGATATCATATTTAGCGCAATCGTTGTAATGTACGAGTGTTGCTGTTGTTGTTGTCCGTGGTGGTGGTGTTTAGCCCCTGGTGTGGCCTTGCTCAAACAAATGATCAATGATGTAGGATTTTCATGTCGTGACCATTACTTTTTTTTCAGACTAAGTATAATCATATGAACATTATCCAGTATATGTAATTTGAAGTAGATTTATCTGTTATTTCTAATAGCTTGAGCAATCATGCAGAGGTTCCACCTTTACTTCGAACACAACGAGTATAATGTATGATCGTTACTTAATATGCTTCAATGGCTCGTGCGAATGGTAATTTCCTCAAGTATTTCCTTTCAATAATCGTCCAGTTGTTGTTAATATCAAAACCCGTCAAACTTGATATTAAATTCACAAACCACTCTTATCGACATGTAAGAAAGAATTGTGATAACGTTCGTATCACTCTACATGCTAACCGATTATCAGATCATATAATTCGATACATTATATAATTACAAAATCCTACACTAATTACATTTCATCTTAATCAAAAAGACCACATCACATTTTACAAATGTCCCATCAGTTCAAAACAGATCACGTAAAAATTATTTATTATACAAGCATAATTCACTGCATTTAAAGGAAAGAGCAAAAATACCCAACCCACTTTTGCTATAATGCATCCTGTTGGTCTTGTTCGTATAAAAGTAATATTTTACTATAGAAAAAATATTCGTGGTCAAACGAATGGGGGCGGGGCATTGCATAGTCGCTCAGTATGCTATAAATCGCAACAAAATCTCCTTCAAATATCACCCCCACATTCTCGGGTCAATAAATTGGTCTCTACATAGCTAAATCCATCTCAAATAAAATTTATCATTTCAGGCCAAAGAAAGAGTTCCCATATGACCGCCTGATCTGCTACATATAATAGCGAGTCAATGTGAGGTTTACTATACATTCACTCAGCGTGGTTGAAATAACAATAAAATTTACCCCCAAATCAAAGAAGGATTTCTATTACGGTCGCTTGACCTGCTACAAATAGCACCCAAATTCACCTTAAGCTACATATTAGTTTCCTGCCGTCACTACACTTCATCACAAACCAATGGGAAAGTGTCTAGAAATCGAAACCGAATCGCCAGCAAATCATATTTTACTGGTTTGAACCAACGCTAGAATTTCTACACTATCGCTTATCTTGTTAGAAATAATCCTTTCTACTATAAGCACAAGGCAAGAAATATGTGGAGAGGGAGCTAGTCAATCACGTTAACTCCAGTACACAGCTGGTATATATTTTATCGACGCTGAAAGTATGAAAGCCAAAGTCGACCACAGTGGAATTTGAACTAAGAACGTAAAAACGGACGAAATGCCGCTAAGCACTTTGTCCAGTGTGCCAACCTTATCTTGCTAGAAATAATAGCTAAAAGCGACATCTGCTATATACAGCCTTGTTTCTCTCTCCCTATCTCCCTCGCTCCCTTTCTTTTTGTCTGTCTTTTTCTTTCTCTAGATATATATATATATATATTATATATAAGAGATAATGATGTCATTGAGACCCAAATGTGTCAGGTAATACCGAATAAGTGCTATAGACAGACCATAGTTAAGTTCCAGATTCGGTAGTACTGTGAATAAAGGGTTCAACGTTGGTTCTATGTCAGCGTGTGTATATAAGAATTTTTTGCGTAATAAGATAAAAAAAACCAAGGCTGTATAGATATTTGAGCATTTATAGATAGGTCTATCTATAAATGCTCTAATATCTATACAGCGTTGATTTTTATCTAACTACTCAAAAAATTCTTATATATATATATACATATATAGGCATATAAATATACATATATGTGTGGGTGGGTGTTTTAGGGGTGGGGGTGCACAGATGGGAATACTTTAAATTCAAGTCATTGGGCGCTATCGGTTATTTTGAGATCCATCATGGCATTGATGCAATATCTGAGAAAGGAAAGAACATCTTTAAATCACTCTCAAAAATTCTCCATTTTCCCCTCTCTCTATTATATATATATGAATGTGTTTGTATAAATGCGTGCATTATGTAAGCATGCATATGTGTGCCTATGTGCCTGTATGTATGTTTGGCTGTGTGCTAATAAGAAGCCATCAAAATACCAAAAACACAACAATTTTATTGAAACGAAATAAAGTAACTTTGCAGTTCCACCGGCACCAGCCCCTGCGACTGTTGGATGAGATAGAGTCGGTGAATCATCGTATTTGCAGATGAACGTTACATCTCTTTTTAAATAAGATATAAGATATATACGACTTGACACGCAACATAACATATTTTCTTTTTCGTTTCCCCGCAATTTTTCGTTCCTCTATACTACTTTCTTCTGTCCATCAAATTTCCTCAAGAACAGCTTGAGTTTCGAAACGTCAAAGTCACCTCCACTTCCTCATTCTTTCATTGAACATTTAACTAATAATTACATTTAATAATTACAATGAATTTTATGTTATTTTCGTGGTAAATATTGAACACATACACGCATACATACATACATACATACATACATACATACATACATACATACATACATACATACATACATACATACATACATACATACATACATACATACATACATGTGTGTGTGTGTGTGAATACACAGAAATAGAGAGAGAGTTGACGACTGATGGCCTCATTTATTGTTGGCCAGATGTGACATACGTAGGTTGCGATTATTACGTGACTGAATAAATATGCGCTCTGAATAATAAAACCATGTTGTTCGATTAGAAAATAATTAAAATATGTTGTTTTCGTTCGAAGATATATTTTTATAGAAGAGAGAATATCATTTGCATAGAAATGCAAACTATTCATTGTAACAATTTCCTTATAAGGATGGAGGAAGTAAAGAAGATGATAGGAAATTAATACACTAATTTGAAAAGAGCAAAGATGACGACAGGTGGTGCTTCTGAGACACTATGTACGATTACTTGAATATATATGACCTATTAACATCTAACGTCTAGAAAGCATATGATAAGACTGTATGTATATGTAGCTGTATATATATATATATAGAGAGAGAGAGAGAGAAAGAGAGAGAGAGAGACAGAGACAGAGACAGACAGACAGACAGAAAGACAGACAGACAGACAGACAGAGAGGGGATTGATAGATAGATAGATAGATAGATAGATAGATAGATAGATAGATAGATAGATAGATAGATAGATAGATAGATAGATAGATAGATAGTAGATAGATAGATAGATACACACATACATGCATATATATATATATATATATATATATATATATATATATAACTTACAAAACAAGGGCAAAAGATAAATATTCTAATACCAAATATACCGAAAATTGACGAATTGTCAATAACCATTATAATTTATGACTATTAACATGCGTCTCGAAACTAGCCTACAGAAATTTCTAGAAAATTCCGTTATTACCGTATTGGTCCCAATTTCAGAGTTAATTCATAAGAATTTTCTCGTCGTCAACGACACACACACACACACACACACACCACACACACACACACACACCACACACACACACACACACATATATATATATATATGTATGTCTATGTATTATTCTATTATTAGCTTCAGTTAGAAGCTATGGCCGTATATGTGTAGGTATATACAACTGTAATATATATGTATATAGATATAGACGTGTGTGTCTGTGTGCATATACATATATATATATGTGTGTGTGTGTGTGTGTGTGTGTGTGTGTGTGTGTATAGAGTATACTTCTCTTAATGTTGATTTTGATGTAGAGTTATACAAATAAATTAATTTAACATTTAAAATTCAGGATCACTCAAAAGCAGAGTACATATGTTTTCATTCAAGAGAAATATTTACATTGAATTCAACGTTTCGACTTACTAGCCGTGATCAGAATTTTCATGATACGAAGGTCTTTACTGCAGTTCCCTTTAAATATATGTTCTGTATGTGTATCTTTCTGTATTCAGAAACTACAGAACGAATACTCACAAAAGCATGTTATCATTTGCCATCTAACTGGGAACAGCACTTTTTAATATGAAGCAGTTCAATGTCATATATTCAAATTCAGTTATATGTAATTTCATATTGCCTTATTATTGTTCCCTTTGTGAGCATGATAGGTGAATAGACTGAAACAACGTCAAATGAAGTGTCTTGCTTATGGATACCACGCGCCATCAGGAATCGAACTTGCGACCTTAGAATTGTGAGCCGAATACCATAACTACTAAGCCACCCGCATTTACACAGACTCACACACACACACACACATACAAACACACACAAACACACAGTGCCTGCATGTTGGAGGTCTTGCATAAGAGAACGCTACAAAGAAAATAAAGAGACAGAGTATTGAGACACTCATAAAGATTGACGTAGATGGAGAGAAAGCGAAGTAGAGTGGCATCATCGGTTTCTTTACATTTTTATCGCTTTTTCCGGCGTCAAGTTTCGGCTAGATTTTGGGTGCTTTCAGAACGTCGACTAAGATCTTAGAAACTAGAATAAGTGATATATGCTTAATAGCAATTTTTCGAATAAAATGTGTTGTAATTTTATCGAACTTGTTGCCTTGTAAATTTCAAATAAAAGCGTGTGTGTGTGTACGTGTGTGTCTGTGTCTGTGTGTGTGAGCGTGCGCACGTGCTTGTGTGTGTGTGTGCATGCGCGCGCGTATATGTGTGCATGTATATGCGTCTGTGTGTGTGTGTATGTGTGAATTATATATGTGAATATATCTTTCTCTAATGTATATCATCATTGATGAGAAAATCGGAAAAAGCCTTACTTTGAGCAAACTCTCCGGAGATATTTGTTCTGCAGCGAGTTACGAACATTCGCTTACACGGTTGTCACTCTATTGTTCACAATTACAATAACAATAAAATGAAAATAAGTAAGTCCTGCGTCGATAAAAACAACAGTACTAATCTCTTTTCCTTAAAAATATTGTATAACCCCAACCCGATTTTGGAAAGCGATACTTAGTTACGTAAATTTATATTCTCAACTCAAATCCTGTCCCAATCGACTTTGCCTTTCATTCTTTCTAATAAGATAAGCAGATACCTCTGAAAATCTTAATCGATATGTAAGCCCTTATTCCTACGATAGAAATCAATATTTTGTGAAATTCAAATCAATATCTTGTGTATTTCATTATTGTTTATGTTTTTTTCTTTAATTTCATTTGAAGCTCCAAAATATCACAAAATAAAATATGGAATCTGAACGCGGCGTATCAAATTCTGTCTTTGTTTAACGGAATATTAGTGAATGTTTGTGAAACATGAGAAAATATATCACGAAATCAAACTTTATATCTTCAGCAACGCAGCTGTCCATTTTCTTTGAAGAATAATTCTTACATCTTGTGCCAAAGAAATGTTAAGAGCTGTAAGAGAAAAAAGTCACATAAAACAAAATATGAAGAATGCGCTACTTTCCCTGAGTATTTTCATATGCAATATTTATTTTCCTGCAAATGCATATTTTCTGCAATATGCAAAGGAAGATTTTGGAAATTTGCCTCAAAATTTGAGACAGCAGAGAAATGTAAATCTTCTATTGAAAAAAAAAAAGAAAGAAAGAAAGAAATATAGGAGAATGAATATTCCGATTTTCTATAAAAGAATGAAAAATGGCGAATTGGATGAAGGAACGACAGCATGAAGCAGAAAAGTAAAACAAAGACAATGCGCGTGTGTGTGTGCGAAAATTTATTCAAACAACATTGAGAAATGATAGTCTCGGATTACCAGTTGAAAGAGGGGAAAGGCAGCATTCAATGTACTGGAAATTATAAGACTTTCGTTTATGATATATTAAAGAATGAGTTCGATTACTGGCGGTGTGGTGTGTCCTCGAATAAGTCGCTTTATTTCACGTTGGTCTGATCCACTCAGCTGGCAAAAATGAGTTGTATGTGTAATTTAAAAGACCACATTCCGTGTTACGCAGAATCCCCCTGAGAACTACGTTAAGGGTACGCGTGTTGCTGGAGTGATCAGTCACTTGCGCATTAATTTTGCAACCAGGTTATTGTATTGACCGTATCAACTGGAGCCCTAAATGATGGAGTGTCAGTTTAATATTAAATACTCTGCATTTTACATTTATATATAATGTTCTGTAATTCATCGCTGTGTGTGTGTGCGCGTGTGTGTGTGTGTGTGTGTATCTGTGTGTGTCTGTGTGTCTGTGTCTGTGTGTTCAAATATGAAAAAGAAACAGCCTGAATGATACAAACAATACTGAACACATACACACACACAAGGTATGTGTTATGTCACTTTGTGGGCAGGCTGCGATTTATAGGTGTAAGACAATATATTCGCATCAATTCGCCTGGTGTTAAAACACCTGGAAGTCATAGATTTCAAAGTAAGAAATTCTGACTTCAATGTACTTGCCGCAGCGCACCAGTTACTTCATGAAGGACTTGTGAAAGTGCTCCAAAATTAGTGCGTCCAGAACGCTTGTTACAGTGGCCTTCATCTCCCTCAGCGTGGAAAACAAAAAGTCATAGGGATAAAGTCTGGACTGTAAGGAGGATGAGGGACAGTTTAGATGCCCTGCTCTCTCAAGTAGTTTGTTCCCAGGCGGGAAATGTGAACTGGTACATTGTCTTGATACAGGTATTCTTGCCGTTTGCGACTGTATCTCTCGCTGAACCCCCTCAAGTACTCTGTTAACCATTTGGGCAGAGAAACCTTATTGGATATGCGATGCCCTTATCGAAAAAATGGGGTCATCATGAGCTTCCCAATGGTCTTACTTAGCCCGGTCTCTTCTGCCAGCGAAAAGCAAACGTTCAGGTCAATACAAGTTAATACAAGTGTTAACATGTACCTGGTTTCTCTTAGTGTAAAAGATGGGCTACAGCAAATATTCTGCTCAATAACACAGATTTGCTCGTTAGTTGCTTGACCTTAACCAGTTCAGCACATCCCTTACAATATGTGCTATATGCTGAGGGGAATTCTTTGAGGTTTTAATAATTCACCTCCGGAAACATGGGTGTTTCCTTCATCATCCTTAAACAACCTTTATTCAGGATCATTTTGAGCGGAAGAGGATACTCGGCCTGAAGAAAATTCAAACTGGGCCCTCTCTGCAAGGTCCTGCGCTGCTAATCTTGTTATGAGGTCACTATGTCGTGCATGTATAGTTGTGATATATGTATATGTTGTACTCTTATCAGCTCGGCAGTAATAATGTATATACTGGGCTTCGTATATGTTTAACCCCACCGTCACTTTGTTGGTCTGCACTGCACTCTCTCTCTCTCTCTCTCTCAATAATAATAATAATAATAATAATAATAATAATAATAATAATAATAATTTCTTTTCTTTGTCACCCGATTGATACACATGGTAAGGGACAATGCAAAGAGGGGCATGGGGATCTACATAGAATGAATTTATGGAAACCAAAAGTAAAAAGTATACACGGTATATAGTATAAACGAAAGAACGTAAGTATACATAGAATACATCAGTAAATAAGAAAAGAAAAGTGACGTTAATCATGTGATTTTCCAGATACTGTCGGATTCTAGGGCCAATCGCA
>NC_043002.1:52441613-52464113 GCF_006345805.1 Octopus sinensis | reverse complement strand
CTGGAATTTTTACGTTTACAAGTAGGCTGTAATATCCTTGGCACTTTTATTTATTTATTTTTTCCATGTTAATTGTACACATTGAAAAAATACACACACACACACACACACATATATATATACATATATTTATATATATAATTATATTTAAATGAATATGTATATTATATATACATATATATGTATGTGTGTATGTGTATATATATATATATATATATATATATATATATATATATATATATAAATGTACGTGTGTGTGTGTGTGTGTGTATTTATGAATGTATGATATATATATATATATATATATATTATATATATATATATATATATATATATATATATATTCTACGACCAGCGTTGATCGTGGAATCGCAAAATATGAATATGTGGCTCATGCATTCATCAGAAGGAAACAGTCTTCTTTAATGATATAATGTAACCATCAATCAATTAAAAAATTGTTAGAAACAGCTGTAACGCATTGACACCTATCCATCGTTTGATATTCATATATATATATATATATACATTTTTTTTTCACGAATACACCCACACACGCACACACACATACACACACACACGCACGCACACAGCGCGGATAGAGAATACTAGTTATTTAAACAAAGATAAAATGCCTTGAGGTATTTAAAAATTTTCTGGGCTATGGAGGTGCAATGCCGCAAGATCACATTACATCATATCCTTTTGGAGCTTGATAAATGAAATGCCAGTCGTGGGAGGTGAACTGGAGAAATTGTTGAAATGTTGCTTTTCGGTATTTGCTGCGGTTTATGGCTGTCTGTGTACAAAATTATTTCACGTAAATGATAAGGGCCTGTGTTAAGCAACCAAAGATCTGAGCACTCCGTTAAATGTAGATGGGTAGATGAACACCGGGTATAAAGGTTCTAGCAGTAATTTAAAAAAACAAACCGACTACTTTGAAAGAATTGGGTCTCTAAAGGAACATAATAAACAATTTGATTTGGAATGGAATATTCTATCTAGATCCTTTCCATATAATAAAGGTAAATCCTTTTGTCCGCTCTGTAACGAAGAACAGTATCTCATTCTGTTCTCGGAGAATCCTCTTGTAAACACATTTAAAGAACGGGTTTATCGTTGCAAACATTGGCAAAAACATTCCTTTAGTGCCTATAAGTAATTTCTACCAGTCTATAAAATTCGACTTTTAACTGTCTTCTTACATTTCATTTCCACTACATATATTTATTTACACGCCTTTAAGCTTTATTTCCACTCATCTATCGCACTATATTTCTCTACTCTTAATTCTGTTAATTTCTTTATTCCTTTCCTTCTCTTTCTCTAAATGCTTTGGCGCTAAATCTATTACGGTTTTTTATTAAAAAAATATCATGCTAACGTTCCTTTCATCATATACGCAGTAATCACATTCGGTTAAAATGGCTTATTGATGAGTTTGTTTCTCTGTTTTTCCCTCACGAGATGATTACATCGTTTACATCATTTTATTCCCTCGGGAATAATACAATGTTTTCTCGAAACATATATCGGAAGTATAAGATTTGAATAACACCTGCGTTTAACAACATTTTTTAATTTATAGTATTACGAAAAATTTCACAAATCCTGGAATTTTACGTTTACAAGTAGGCTGTAACATCCTTGGCACTTTTATTTATTTATTTTTTCCATGTTAATTGTACACATTGAAAATACCACACACACACACACACACACAATATATATATACATATATTTATATATATAATTATATTTAAATGAATATGTATATATATATACATATATTTATTATATAATTATATTTAAATGAATATGTATCTTATATATACATATATATGTATGTGTGTATGTATATATATTATATATATATATATAATATATATATATATATATATAAATGTACGTGTGTGTGTGTGTGTGTGTGTTATATATCATGCTCCGCTAATTGTTGCCGTTGGCTATTTAGGCGAGAGGAAACAAAGACACAATAATTGTACACTATAAGTACTCAGTTGAGTATACCACTAAAACTACGGTGTGAAGTGCAACTGAGAAACGTTATTGTTAAAGCTGCCTAATCAACGATAGCTAGAAGTGATTCGTCCTTGTGCGGTTAGTTATATATATTGAAACAACCAATGAACAAGCAAAACATATTGGTTTTAATTTATAATTTAAACATAGTTTCAGACTAGTTATAGTAAATAGATACCTATTTCCTATAACTACACTGCACTTTATTTAGATTATGGATTAAATGCTCTAAAGTAGTACCATATGTTTTGCTTTTTGATTCTCTTTTTTTTGTTTGTTTTTTAGGGGTGTTGGGTTACTATGTATGTATGTAAAGTGGTAAGCTGGCAGAATCGTTATCGTAACGGACAAAATGCTTAGCGCTATTCCGTCAGACTCTACGTTCTGGGTTCAAATGCCGACGAAATCAACTTTGCCTTTCATTCTTTCGGGGTCGAGAAACCCTGGTGTCGATCGAATCGACTTACCTCATGGCCCTATATTGCTGGCCATGTGCCAAAACTTAAAACCAATATAATGTCCCTTTTTGCATCACCTAGTTGTCCGGATGTTTTGCGTCTTGTCCCATTTTGTATTATACACACACACACAACACACACACACACATACACACACACACACATATATATATATATATATATATATATATATATATATATAATATATATATATATATATATATATTATATATATATATATATATGTGTGTGTGTGTGTATATATATATAGCGGCGTGCGTACACTTTGTTCTCTTATATGTAAGTACACATTATACATATATATATATATATATATATATATATATATATATATATATATATATATTGACATATATACATAAAGCAAATCTGCACACATACATACATATATACACACATACGTACATGGAATTAATCGTGTATCGATATACACAGCAACATACAGTAATGATTGCATTCTTATATAATTTCCTTCAGGTAAGGAAATGAATTAAAACAATTTAACACAAATAAAGATTACTAACCAACACCACGCAACTCTAAAATGTATTGTACTTCTCATGCCTGGTTGTATATTCGATAAAATCCATCGACGCATAAAGATTTCGGTTTGTTTTTTGCTTTTGTTTTTTATATTTCTTTGCTAATCTATGGCAATAAGCATGAGATTATGTATATTTCTATGCATATGTCATGATTGTGTGAGAATCTGCATGACTGTGTGTAAGTGTGAGTGTGTCTGTTTTTCTGTCTAATCTTAGAGAAATCGATTTCTATTCGCCTTGTTTGTTTAATGTGTGCTGGGTCCGTTTGTTTGATTTTTGCTGTTGTTTTTTATCATCATCTTCTTACACTTCATACTTAAGAAAATATAACAACGCATTTAAGAAAAACAAAAGATGTTTTTAGAAATGATAAGATTATAAGAGGTCGATAAGTAAAACTCCAATAAAGAGAAGTGTGAAGTAATAAATCAATATATGAAACATTTAAGACGGCGAGGCAGCAGAACCATTAGTATACCGAACAAAATACTCAACAGCACTTCGTCCATCTCTAAGTTTTAAGTTCAAATTCCGCCGAGGTCGACTTTGCATTTTATCTCTTCGGGTTTGATAAAATAAGTAGCAGTTGAATACAGGAGTCGATGTAATCGACTTTCTCCCTCCCCCGAAAATTGTTGGCCTTCTACCAAAATTTGAAGCCAATATGCGATAAAGATTACTAAAGTTCGTAAGTACGTTTATCTAATATATATCTATTTTCCAATGAATGCTTACTGATTGGATATTACGGGTACTCTTTTATTTTTCTACTTTTCTACTTGTTCCAGTCATCTGACTGCGGCCATGCTGGAGCACCGAGCTGTGGAGTTTTAGTCGAAGAAATCGCCCCCAAAACTTATTTTTCAAGCCTAGTAATTATTATATCAGTCTCATTAATACGGACGGTCCGAATCTGAAATTTCTTTCCATTTATAAGTTCAAAATGATTGTCAGCCGAAAAGGTGTTTGATTTAAGGGGGATTTAGTTGTTGTTTCTCGCACATCCTACTAACACCTTGTACCGTCCTCGTTTCTTTGTCGCATGTATGTATAAATACATACATATATATATATATATATATGTATATGTATATACACACACTATCATATATATATATATATATATATATATATATATATATATATATATATCGTCATTCGCGCATGTGCATTGTTTGTTTACGATTTTATCAACTACACAGTATAGTAGGGTTAGTTGGGCACCGTTTGTGAGAAAAGCACCATGTTGAAATTCACTCTGCCAGAAATTGGGAGAAGACATACTGTACCGCTTGGCATTCACGCCGGAAGCTCTAATATGAACATTTCAGCGTGTTTGGGTGTCGATCTGCGGGCAGTGCAATCTGAGGACATGTACTAAGAGTGATATAAATCAAACATCCAATCAATATCATGGTGTTTGGAGTGATCACTACTGATGGTGACGTTATGCCTCCATTCATCTTCGCACATTGCCTCAGACTCAACACGGAGGCCTACATCAAGCGCCTGGTGGCGGTAGTGCTGCCCTGGGTCGAGTGGGTGGTTGCTGGAAGACCCTGCACCATGCCACACAAGCAGGAGAACTCAGTCAAGGCTGTCAGACGATTTCTGCGACCACATCACCCCTAACATCTAGCTGCCTAACTCCGCAGTCTGCAACCTTCTTGATTATTATGGGCGGGGCACAGTTGAGCGAAAGATTAATAAAACTCCGTGTAACACCAAAGAAGAACTGAAGGCAGTGATTATGGCAGCATTCACCACCTTAAACAAGGAGATCGCCCAGAAGATTTTCAAGAGATTCCGAAGCCTATTGAATAAATTTACTCCTTGGTATTTCAGGGTATTTTTATGTAATTTTGGTAAACGTATCTGTTACAATGAGACATCACTGTTATTTTCATTTTTGCGTAATTTAGACGGCAATATATTCACCACATATTGTTGTTTTTGTAAAATCTCAGAAAATAATTAAAAATTCACATTTTTTATCAAATTATTTTGTTATATTTGTCTATCTATTTGTCTATATATTTGTCTATATATCCAGCATAGCCGCAGTCAAATGACTAAAACAAGTAAAATAATATATATATATTTCTCAATTTGTTGCATGGGCTGTCATTTACTGTTTCAACTGTTCATTTCCCACGAACTAAAGTAGTGTGTTCTTTTCAAAATTATCATTATTGTTATTGGTAGAGTGAACAGAACAGTAGCGCACTGAGATGAATGATTTGTTATGGTTCTTGTTGGAAACGAGAGGACACTGATAATGAGAATGACGATGGATATACTGACCATAATCATGATAATGATCTTGATCACAATAATAATAATAAATATCATTGTTGTTGTTATTATTATTATTATTATTATTATTATTATTATTATTATTATTCAGTAGTTTTTTTTATAGCGTGCTTTCACTTCACTACCGAGCGCAGCTCTGTGTGCCTTGGGTATGTGCTGTGATTGTTGTGATGCTCTGATGGTTATTGTATGGAAAGTGTTCTGCGTAGGATGTGTGCAGTGCCTAGTAGTGCAATTTTCTGTATGTTCTATGGTGTTTTGTTAGTCCTGGTGGTTTTTGTTATGTATTTGTCTGAATATTTTTTTATCATGTCTAATGCACCTACTATGATAGGAATTGTTTCTGTTTTCAGATTCCACATTCTAGTTACCTCTATTTCCAGGTCTTTGTATTTTGAGAGTTTCTCCATTTCTTTTAGAGACACGTTGTCATCTGCCGGTATTGATACATCAATTAGAAAGCATTTTTTTTCTTCATGATCTCTGACAACTATATCTGGTGTTGGCCTTAATTTCTCTATCTGTGTGTATCGGCATATCCCAGAGTATGGTTGCTTTCTCGTTTTCTGTGACCTTTTCTGGTGTGTGCCTATACCATCTTTTTTCTGTTTTATTCCATAATGTTGGCATAGCTTCCAATGTATGTAGGTTCCAACTCTGTCATGTCTGTGAATATATTCCTTCTTAGCCAGGACTGGGCAGCTAGAGATAATATGATTTATTGTTTCTTGTCCATCTCCACATATTCTGCAGTTACTTGTAATATTTCTTTTCATTACATGTTTTTGGTAAATATTATTATTATTATTATTATTATTATTATTATTATTATTATTATTATCATCATCATCATCATCATTTCAAATTTTTACCCCAAGGGCAGCTTGAGAGGAAGTGAGGATGAGTCGAGATTACATCGACCCAAGTGTTCAATGTGCTTATTTTATCGACCCCGAAAGGACGAAAGGTAAATTCGACCTCGGCGGAATTTGAACCCAGCACACCGCCTGTATAATAATAATAATTTAATAATAATTATTATTATTTCTATTTTAGGCGCAGTGCGTAACTGGTACTTATTTCATCAACCCCGAAAGGATAAAAGGTAAAGTTGACCTCCGTGGAATTTGTACTCAGAACGTAACGGCAGACAAAATGCCTATTTCTTTATTGCCCACAAGGGGCTAAACGCAGAGAGAACAAACGAGGACAGACGGATTAAGTCAATTATATCGACCCCAGTGCGTAACTGGTACTTATTTAATCGACCCCGAAAGAATGAAGGGCAAAGTTGACCTCGGCGGAATTTGAACTCAGAACGTAACGGCAGACGAAATACGGCTACGTATTTCACCGGCGTGTTAACGTTTCTGCCAGCTTGCCGACTTCGTAATACCAACAACAGCAACAATAATGTTCTTCGTCTTATTCTTTTTCTATGTGTTCATTACATTTGTTTGTTGTTGCTTTTGGTCTTCCTAAGTACTCTTTATTTTTCATTTAATTTTCAGAAATTATTATTTGGCTATTATGATAACAGCAATGTTGACGAAGTTGTTCTTGTGTATTTTTGTTTTTGTTTTTGCTTCATTGTCGTTCTTGCTTCTGCAGTCAGAAAACAATTATCTTCGTGTTCTTCATCCCATTCATTATCAGTAGCAGCAGCAAGAGCAGCAGCATCTTTAACATCAATACGATCTTCTTTATCAACATTATCATTATCATCATTAATATTGTCATTATCATTATCATCATCGTAATCATCATCATCGCAATCATCGTCATCGTCATCAGCATCATCGTCACCATCCTAATCATCGCCGTCGTCATCATCATCATCATCATCATCATCATCATCATTATCATTATCATCATCATCATCATCATCATCATCACCACCACCACCACCATCATGTGCACCATCTTTAGTATTTCACGTGAGAATGAAAGTTCTATAAATTATTTCCAGAGCGCCATAGATAAAGTTTGGATGAAATAGGTGAAATGAATTCTAATCTTTAATTAAGCATACCGTTTTGGGTTAATGACTGTTAATTAAGACCTCATTTCACGATCAGGTGAGAAAACCTGTATTTAAAACAGAACCTGCCCAGTATTTACTACAGCCAGTCTGAATTAGCTTCAAAATTGCTCAGGATAATAATAGAACCGCTTTATATTAAGCTAATTAGTGACCTCTATGAATGATACATACATAAATACATACCGTATTTATAGATATATATACGTATCATTTAGTTAATTAGTAACGTTCATTTATACACGTTATTATATATAATATATATATATTATATATATATATATAGTATGTATGTATGTATATATATATATAAGATAGAAATATATATTTAACTGAGTACCTACGCATGTTCATGTGTACGTGTTTCTGTACGTATATATATATTATATATATATATATATATAGATATATATATATATATATATATATATATATAAACAAATCAAATTGCGATAAAATAAAAATAATTATAATCGCTGGTATTACTAACACAAGCCATATATTTTTCATATATCAGTACATTAAGGCGAAATATGTGCTAGGAATACAGAAGCTTGATAAATTAAGTGAAATGAAGATAAAAACATTTACTAAACGGTAATTCTCAGACTGCAGTTTCTTTCTTTTCAGCAATAAAGATAATATATATATATATATATATATATATATATATATATATATAATATATATATATATAATATATATAATATATATATATTATATATATATATTATATATATATACATATATACATGTATATATATATATATATTATATATATATATATATATATATATATATATATATATATACATATACATATATACATGTATATATTTACACACACACACATATACATATGTATGTGTGTATGTGCATGGTGACTGCTCTATCTTCACAGATACATACATATATCAGATTTATCCACATGAATATACTGTATATAGTAGTAGGTAGTTTCGTAGTTATTTAGCCCTAAGAGAGCAGAGCTATGATTAAAAACATTACATCATTGAAGATACCGTCTTATTCTTTTTGCTGTTGCCGCTTTTTTTTTTCAGCGACTTCTACAGTAGTAAGAAGATCTAGATAGTGTTTGAATAGCAGTTGTGGGATCTTTTCAGTTTGAAGGCCAGATTTTCTTAGTTAACTAAACAATTTGAAACTTCGTATACTGGTAGAATGTGTCAAAAGAAAACATAATTGTAACCCAAAATGAAAACGGAATTGTAATTTCTAAGTTTAACGTTGTTTAATAATTCGAATTTTAACCAATGATATTCTTTCTTTCGACCTCATATTATTTACTGCCTCTCAAAATATTGTTACTGTGACGTAAACAGCTATTTTGTGACGTACTTAACGTAAACATGTAAACAGACCTACAGATTCGTTTGTACGTAAACATCCGCTCATCGTAAATAGCTAAATTCGCTTGGCATCGTACACAGCTTTTTCAGTTCCCTAGAATTATATTTCAAAGAAAATAAAAGAGAAAAAGATTCATACGCATAAATATCCATCCTTAGACATCAGAAAATGAGTGTTTAAATTATTTTCTATTGTTTGCATTGCTTACACACACACACACACATACATACACATACACACTACTAAAATTACATCGTGTGGAGCAGTAATTTATTTATGTATTTTTTGTTATACAATTTATTTTAAAGCTGAATCCCTATCCTGCCATTAACCCCTTTCTTATAAAACAGTTGAAGAATCTGGGGTGTAGGTATTGGGCCAGTATTGGAACTTTTAACTTCTTGCTCTCTATCTTATGATCTCCGAAATTTAAGAATCTTGTGTTAACTCGGCTCTTATTATTTACTGTGACTCTGCCACCACCTCAATGCAAAGACTATCAATATCAGAATCATCTTCACAACCACCACTACAACCATTACTACAACCTCGAATGCCACCACCACAACCATCTTCTGCAACCACAACCCCAAGAATCAATACAGCATCATATTCAAAATCACCAATTTCACCACCACTACACTCTGCAATGTCTTCAACTCTACCATCCATGAGACATCCTAACATAATCAATGCTACTACTACTATCATCATCATTATCATCATCATCCACTGCCGCCACCACCACCACCACCTCTACAAAAACACCAACACTATAATTTCTGCCATCATACACATCCACTGTCACCACTACACCACCACTGCCATGATAGCCACATCTACCACCTCCAACACCATTGCCACCACTATCTATGAGACATCCTAAGTTAGAAACTACTTTCACTTTCTTGTTGCTCTTTGAGTTTATCTTTATATATAAAAGAGAGGTTGTGTGTCTGTCTCCTACGATTTAGATTCCTAACTACTCCCACATTTTGCGGTGCAGTTTAACCAAAACCGGGTATCTTATAGTCGTGATTCATATCGAGCCCTTCTGGGTATTAGCGCGCGTCTACGATGAGTCTACGATTTTAAAAAAAATTTACCATCATTTTTTTCCATTTTAATGCATTTTTTCGATATTATATAAGGGAAGTAACTCTCTAAAAATGTCTACGATGAGTCAACGATTTAAAAAAAAATTTACCATCTTTTTTTCCATTTTTAATGCATTTTTTTTGCTATTTTTTGGCTATAACTCTCTAAAATTGCTTATATAGTTATTTCCCTTACAAACCCGAGCAACGCCGGGCGATACTGCTAGTTATATCTAATCTATCTCTCTAAAAGATGCAAAGCAGTAGCATTAAATGGTGAATGGATGTGAGCAGAAAGAGAGTAAGTTCCATTCCAGTTACAACAATTATAGAATTATTCTCAAACCATAAATGAAGGGTGGAGAGGAGTGAAGGAGGAGTCATGTTTCCTCTGAGGGGTTACAGAAGTAATAAGCACTGAAAAGTGGAGTTTGCGTTATTATTTTTGTTTCATAGTTTGCAATTTTTTCTACAAATTCATTTTGACTTATCTTCAATCATGTTTATAAACGTGACCGCTGTGCCGTCCACTATAAACATTGATTAATGTCCTATTTAAGCGATAGACAAACACTTCAGCATATTATTTTTTGTAGAGAGTTGCGAGGGATCATTTCTATGAACGGGGTATCTGTACAACGGATATGACTACATCATTAATTGTGGAGTCGTTTAAAAACACGATGCAAGATTAAGTCAACATGGAATTTTTGAAACAATCATAAATTGTTCTATATTTTAGAGATGAGGAATTCTGTACAATATTTACATTTTTTACATGGACGGATATTTGTCCTCATCTTGTTTGTTGCTACCACACAATTTCGGCTGATTTACTCTCCAGCCTTCATCAGGTGTCCTGGTAGAATTTTGAATCCAACCCTAGGTTCTAAGGTGCCACGCAGTGTGAATGAACCCGAAACTATGTGGCTGGTATGGCCGGTCAAGGAGTCACCTTTGCTTTCGCGCCTTTTACGTTCTTAGCCGTGGGAGACGTCTATATTGCTAAGAGTATAAAAAGTGTGAAACCAATGGTAACGTCCTGACTGGTCGTAAACCACAACTACATTAGATATTACTACGATATATCTAAAAAAAACATTTACTTGTCTCAGTCATTCGACATATTCTATCGGTTAACTTCGTCGAACTTCTAAGTTGCGGGGATGGAAAGGAAGTCAACAAGCGTTGTCTGGGACAAGCAAAAGCTAGCCCCCTCCGGCCCACAAACACGTATATACGACGGGCTTTTTTCAGTTTCCATCGTCCAAATCTATTTGACCTAGTGACCAGGCAGCAAACTTCTTGTCACAAAGTCACTCCTACGCCTATATATATATATATATATATATATATTATATATATATATATATATATATATAATATATTATATATATATATATATATATATTATATATATATATATATATATATGTATATATATATATCTATATATATATATATATATGTATATATACACGTCCCCGTAGCTTAGCGTTTTGGAAAAAGAAACCGATAGAATAAGTGCTAGGGTTCCAAAGAGTAAGTCCTGGGGTCGATTTCTATAACTAAAAAACCTTCAAACTCTGCTTGTTGTTCTTTCACCTGTCTTCGTCGTTTGTTTTCTGTAAATTTGAACTACACCACACACACACCCACACACTCAC
This sequence comes from Octopus sinensis, assembly GCF_006345805.1. NCBI lineage: Eukaryota > Metazoa > Mollusca > Cephalopoda > Octopoda > Octopodidae > Octopus > Octopus sinensis. Next base: position 52,452,554 of record NC_043002.1, on the reverse strand, counting down.
ACACACGCACACAACACACGCACACACATATATATATAGGTAAAAGATTAATGAGTGCGTGCGTACATAAATAATATCTTCAGGATTAAATAAAAAGACAACAAACGGAAAATATGACATATCTATATATATATAATTAAAATAAACGTATTGTAAATAAACAACGAACACATACTAAATGCACAGGCGAACAAAAACACACAAGGTCACAAATTCTTCATCAGTTATCAGCAAGAGGAGTCAAACGCAATTTCGGCATTATCGATACTATTGTTTCTTTCGCTGTTCGCAAAAAGTTCGTATTCCATATTTTCGTATTTCGTATTTCCTGTTGTTTACCTTTTGTGACGTCCTGAACCCATATATACATATATATGTAAGTATATACATACACACATACATACATACATACATACATACATATATATATAATATATATATATATATATATATAATATATATATATATGACATTATCTATAAACATTACAATTGTTTCGACACATTTTTACACTTGTTCATTGGTGAGATGTTGTGTAATCATTATCACCAATTCAAGGTGTGAAATGCACCTTCTTTGAGTAAGACTTTATACGAGCTTTATATAGCATAACACAAGGGTTTTACCCGTATATTTACTCGCGTATGTGTGTATATGTATAAAAGTGGAGCAAGTGTACACACGAAGGCAGAAAGTGTCGCTGAAGAGTTCACAGAGGTGTGACGAAAGATTTCCGGACTATAAACATAAATTAGAATAAGAACAGTAATAAATGAGTGAAAAGGGAATTATATAGTGCGCCTGTTTATTTGGCAAAAAGAGGGAAAAAATAACGAAATACAACAATATCTGTTTCAACGCACGGTTTCACATCAAGAATCTTGCAGCACACATATATAAAAGGATATATTTACAGAAAACAACAAAAGACGAAGACAGGTGCAGGAATAACAAGCAGGTGCATTAGTTTGACTGAATATATATAGAGAATACCAAACGAGTTCCCTATGGATACCGTATTTATTACAACGAGTGGCTTGTAAACGAGTTGTAATAAATACGGTATCCATAGGGAATGAGTTTGGTATTTTATTTATTACACACGAATAAACGACCATATTTTATTAACCCAATAACTAAATTCTTCACGTTTAGTTGTAACTTATGAATGACAAAAGTAGTGCCGTCACCGTGACGTCGGGTCATCACCATGGATTGACCAATCAGAAGCAGCGCTGTCACCGTGACCTCGGGTCATCACCATGGATTGACCAATCAGAAGCAGCGCTCGCAGTATCTGACATATGTTAGATACCAAAAATATCTCAAAGTGTTCTCACTCACATGTGTGTAATAAATATATATATATATATATATATATATATATATTATATATATATATATATATATATATATATATATATATATATATATATATATTATTTTTTATTTAGTGTAGAAGAAACGAAGATTTAACAAAATTCCTTTTTATTATTTTCTACATATGTTTCAAAGGCTGCAAAGTCCCTAATTCGGATTGAATAAGGAGTCCATTTTGCAGCCTTCTCTTTAGGAAAATCCAGAACTTAATTCTCCAACAAAATGCACAGCAAGCTTTTCGACAAACGCTCACGAGGAGCCCATGGAATAAATGGCACAAACTGTCTATCTATATGCGTTGACGCCAGGCTGGTGAAAGCAGACGAGAATGTCCGTTAAGATAGTTCAAGGTCAGAATCCGGTTAGGAGAAGGGGGGTACAGGAAAATCAAAGAGTGTTAATGTATTCTGTATGACTGGTGTTTATATTTGAATTATTTTAAGAATGAGTGCTAGAGTGTTTGAGTGTGAGAAATTGCTTTCATGTATGTGTGTGTGCGTCTATGTATGTGTGGCAGTGTGTTTCGAAGGCAGGAAGAGAGAGAGATATAGCAGGTATTAATGGTCAAGCAACAGAAAAGACTGTATATATATATATAAATTAGAAAAAAAACACCTTTTATCAATTCATGATATATACGATTTATTTATTATTTTGCACATTACTTAATCATCATATATTATTTTATATTTAATATTTCTATTATATGTAATTTTCTAGATGGTGTAATTTAATTGTTCATTTTGAATTGATAAAAGGTGGTTTTTTTCTAATTTATATATATATATATATATTATATTTCGTGAAATTTGAATTAGTATTTCTAATTGAATTTTTCCCTGTAATTATGTATAATATTCCCTCAAATTTTATATATATATATATATATACACTGTATATATATAAGTATAATATATATATATATATATATAATATATATATATATATATATATATATATACTGTATATATATGTGTATGTGTGTATATATATATATATATCTTTATATAAAAAAGTGAAGTTGTGTGTCTGTCTCCTACGATTTAGATTCCTAACTACTCCCTCATTTTGCGGTGCAGTGTAACCAAAAGCGGTATCTTATAGTCGTGATTCATATCGAGCCCTTCTGGGTATTAGCGCACGTCTACGATGAGTTTACGATTTTAAAAAATTACCGTAATTTTTTCCGCATTTTTAATGCATTTTCGCTCGGTTTATATAAGGGAAGTAACTCTCTAAAAGTTTATTAAATCTCAGAATGTAAAAAGCTACAGTAACACTCCCCCTTTGTGGTTAGCCATATTGAGATGGCTATTATACTTTACATCTCTAAAAATGCTTATATAGTTATTTCCCTTATAAACCCGAGCAACGCCGGGTGACACTGCTAGTATATATATATATATATATATATATATATATATATATATATATATATATATATATATATATATATATTATATATATTCTTTTATTCTTTTATTTGTTACAGTCATTTGACTTTGGCCATGCTGGAGCACTGCCTTTAGTCGAGCAAATCGACTCTAGGGATTATTCTTTGTAAGCCTAGTACTTATTCTATCGGTCTGTTTTTGCCACACACACATACATACACACACACACACATACATATATACACATACGCACACACACACACACACGTATAACACATACATCTTGTTGATTCTTGGGAGGGTCATTATGCCATAACGATATGGTTACACATCTGACCAACTTCGTAATCGATCGTTTGTTTGGTTAAACAATCAAAGTTTTATTTCTTCGTGACAGTCCGTTCGTCGCTATTTTTCGCGACCTTTTCAATAGCTTGTCCTTTCTCTTCAACGTCTGCCCTGAAATTTGGCCGCGAATTAATCTTATGTCTGCGTGCATGCATGCCTTTCTATGTGTGTAGATGTGTGTTTGCTTAGAAGAATAAGGGTGAGAGGAAAGGAGATTATGTGCGTGCGTGCGAGTGTGTATGTGTGTGGTGTGTGTGTGTGTGCGTTGTGTGTGGTTGTGTGTACACTCGTGTGACTACTTGCTGTGTATGTGTACGTGTGTGTTAGTGTGTGTAGCCATCCATGACTAGGTATGTGTATGTATAACTGTGTCTATATACGCACATAGATTTATATGCAAGAGGCGGCGAGCTGGCAGAAGCGTTAGCACACCGGGCGAAATGCTTAGCAGTATTTCGTCTACGTTCTGGGTTCAAATTCCGCCGAGGTCGACTTTGCCTTTCCTCCTCTCGGGGTCGATAAATAAAGTACCATTTTCGCACTGGGTCGATGTAATCGACTTAATCCGTTTGTCTGTCCTTGTTTGTCCCCTCTATGTTTAGCCCCTTGTGGGTAGCAAAAGAAATATATATCATGTATATATGTGAATAGAAGCAGGCGTGACTGTGTTGTAAGCTGTTCCAGGTTCAGTCCAGCTGCGTGGCACTTTGAGCGGGTGTTTCTACTATAGCCCTGGGTCGACTAAACCCTTGTGAGTAGATTTGGTTGACGGAATCTGAAAAAGCTTGTCATATATGTGTTTATCAATATTTAGCAGAAGCAACAGAGTGACTCGGGGGGCGAGAATTTCGTACATTGACACTTGTGAAACTACACACAGACACACACACAAACACACACACACACACACACACACCACACACACACACACACACTCACACACCACACACACACACACACACACATACATATGCATGAGTGGCTGTGTGGTAAGTAGCCTGCTTACCAACTACATGGTTCTGGGTTCAGCCCCATTACGCGACGCCTTGGTCTTCTACTAGAGCCTCAGGCCAACCAAAGCCTTGTGAGTGAATTTGGTAGGCGGAAACTGTGTGTGTGTTTGTGTTTGTCCCCCGATGGTGGCATGTATACATAATATTATTGTTCTTTCTTGCGAATATATAGAATTACTTTAAAGAAGTGTTCGGGTCGAAACAAGTAAAAGAATAAAAGAAAGAAAAGAAAGAATATATATATATATATATATATATATATATGTACATTTTTACTTTTATATACATATTTATATTTATTGCATATCTTTTACTTTTTTATATTTATATATAACTAGCAGAGATACCCGGTGTTACCCGATTACATTCAATTGGAGAATTAGATTTTTCTGTTAATCTTCTGTGATGAACTGGAATATCTATGTTTCGAATTTCATCAAAATTGCAGATGAGGGTTATTTCAATCTTTACAGACCCTAAAAATTGTAATCGTGCCACATGTATCCATAATCCTGATTTTTATGCGCATATTCCAAAATTCCAGTCTTATTTAACTTGTTAAAAAGATTTTGTTCCTGAAAAATAAGGTCATGGAGCTCTAAAATGTGAGAGTTAAGGCCCCTGTTGGGGGTGGGCATCTTAATTTCAACCAGAGAAGTTGAATTGTTGAAAATCTTTTTAACTTGGGTCTTATATCTATTGTTTGAATTTCTTTGAAATAGGAAATATATGTTCACTGGGTTTGTAAAAGAGAGCAAAGCTACAGGAAATCAAAAGACGAATGATCACAATAAGCAGTCAGTTACCCTACCCTAGTCGTTACCACTCCTAATGTAGGATTCCTCACCATCCAGGTGACAGGCACAGCCGTAAGATGCATTACAAATCTATAGCAATTGGAAGGGCGTGACCCAACTGAAATCAACATTAACAACTGTTTGACGTGAGAGCTAAGGAGAAATGAAAGTGTCACCTCTGTAGTTTGCAAATGACCACTATACTGATACGTAACTGGACAGATAAAATTTAAAATCTATAAATGTCTTCGAATAACCAGTCACTCATCTGGGAAGGCCTTGAAATGAATGTTACATCTGGGGACTATGTGTGACCGAGTGATAATAAAAATACTGAAAGGAGGTCTGCAATCAAATAAATTTTACTCTACACTTTGCAACTGAATCAGTGGAGGCAAAGATGCCTCTCATTTACTTGACAATTTATGCAGTGTGTATGTCAAAGCAAACTGTTACACTGTTGTACCATTGAATTACAAATAATGCTCATCTTTTATGCTCGGGTACCAACCTACAGCTTCCAAGAGCACAACTGTATTCATTTTTGCTTAGATAAAATGACAAAATTGTAGTTGCTAAGTCCCCATGGAGGGGTCTTTCTAACTTTGTAAGATAAATTTTTATAGATATTACTTCATTTGTGTCTAATGTCTATGGTTAAAATTTCATCAACAGCAAAAATATATGAATTGTCATGGGTGTTATGGCCCTTATGCATAGAATATAATTTCCAAATTTCATAAAGATCCATTCAGTACTTTTGACCAAGTTTTGGATCATAAAAGAAATTACTAAAATTTGGGATTTAAGGCTCCCATTAGGGTGTTTTATTCATATATATATATATATATAGATACACACACACATGCACACATACAAAGATAAATTGATAGATACAACTGAGTGAGCAAACAAAAATATGAGACACAGCCTAGTGCTTTTTTATGTTGATAAGCCTAGTACTTACTCTATTAGTTTGTTCTTGTGAAACCAGTAAGTTATGTGGATGTAAATAAGTGAACAGCAGTTGTGAAGCAGTGATGAGGGCGGAACACAGAGACAAAGACACACACATACACTTACATATATACATACATATATATACGATTTATTTGTTACAGTTCCTGTCTACGAAATCCATATATATTGTTGTTGGCATCCTTTTTGTCTCGGGAGACAATGGAGTTGCGCATAAAATAATATTGTCCGGCTTTTACATTTCATGTCCTAATACATCTCTTGCTGTGGCTGTGTAGTCCTATCCGGGACAAACACTCCCTCTGGCAGGTGCCGTAAATGTAGCGAAGACTTTGCCTGACTGGTTGTAATGTCATAGTTTCTTGTTGACGTCTTTTCTTGTCTTTCAATTTCTCCTTTCTCACTATGTCACTCCTTTGTGTTCCCTCTTTCACGGTACGTCGCCAATCTCCACGGTTGCTGGCAACTGCTTCCCAGTTGGTAATATTGATGTTGCAGGCATTCATGTCCCTTTTGCAAACATCCTTGTATCGTAAGAACGGTCTTCCCACAGACCTAGTGCCCCTAGCAAGCTCTCCGTTGAGTATGTCCTTGGGGATTCTGCCATCTTTCATACGGCTAACATGTCCAAGCCATCTCATACGTCTTTGTGTGAAGAGTGCAAACATGCTTGGTATTCCTGCTTGCTTGAGGACATCTTTGTTAGGGACATGATTCTGCCATTTGATGCGATGGATTTTCCGGAGACAGCGCAGGTGAAAGATATTTAGGCGACGTATGGCGTTGTATGGCGTGTGTATGGCGTCAAAATCATACAGTAGAGTGCTAAGTACACATGCCTGGTAAATCTTCCTTTTTGTGGTCTTGGTCAGCTTATTGTTGTCCCATGCGCGTTTGGTGAGTTGGGCCATCACAGCAGCTGCCTTGCCAATGCATATATTGAGCTCAGCATCAAGGGATAGGTTGTAGGTGACGGTAGAGCCAAGATAGGTAAACTTCTCCACCTCCTATACTCTGTGGTCTCCAATATGTATGTTTGGGATGTTCGATGTAGCCTGACCCATGATGTTGGTCTTCTTGAGGCTGATAACTAAGCCAAAGTTGCCAAATGCTTGCTCAAAACAGTTGCTGAGCCTTCGTAGGGCTTCTTCTGTGCGTGATACCAGAGCGGCATCATCAGCAAATAGCATCTCCTTGATCAGGATGCTTCTGAAATTTTGGTCTTGGCACGCAGACGCGAGAGATTGAACAGTTCCCCATCACTTCTACTGTGCAGAAACACTCCATCATCTGATGTCTCAAAGGCATGTGACAGCAGCAGCGAGAAGAAGATGCCAAATAATGTAGGAGCAAGGACACAACCTTGCTCTACCCCATTTTTTATTTGGAAGGCGGCTGATGTTGAACCATTGTGCTGTATGGTGCCTTGCATATTAGCATGGAATGATTTGATGATCCTCAGCAGCTTTGGTGGACATCCGATTTTTTGGAGCAGGATGAAGAGGCCTTTTCTACTTACCAAGTCAAAGCCCTTTGTCAGATCAATGAAGGCCATATATAATAGCATGTTCTGCTCTCTGGACTTCTGAAGTTGGCGTATGGAGAATATCATGTCAATAGTTGATCTGCTTCTAAAGCCACACTGCGATTCTGGATAAATTCGAGAAGCAATTAGTTGCAACCTGGACAGGATAATGCAAGCAGAGGCCTTTCCAACTGTGCTTAGAAGAGATATTCCCCGGTAATTGTTACAATCATCACGGTCACTTTTATTTTTGTAAAGCGTAATGATGTTAGCATCCCGCATATTCTGAGGGACTGTACCCCCTTACCTGCACTGACACAGAAGCTCATGAATGTGCCGAAGCAGGATGGTGTTTTTGCCGGTTTTGATGATCTCTAAGGAGATGCCGTCTTTACCCGGAGCCTTGTTACTTGCTAGGGAGTCAATAGATTTGGTGAGCTCTGCTATAGATGGCAGACTGTCAAGTTCACACATGACTGGCAAGATCTTGACACCCTCGATTGCAGCCTCAGCTACCGAGGTCTCTCGTGAGTAGAGATCCTGGTAGTACTCCATCCATCTATCCATTTGCTTGCTTTGGTCCCTGATGAGATCTCCAGTAGTTGATTTCAGAGGGGCTGAGGTATTTGCGGGTGGACCGAGGGCCTTCTTCAAACCGGCATACATCCCACGGGTGTCGCCACTGTCAGCAGCTGACTGGATACTCTGACCGATTTCCTTTCAATACCCATTTGCATAGCGTCTGGCAGTCAGTTGGGTTTTATTTCTTGCCTTTCTGAGTTCTTTGTGTGACTTTGTAGAAGAACCACTCTTGTATTGCATCAGAGCTGTACGTTTTGCTTCGATAACTGGTTCCAGCTCTGAGAGCCCAGCACTGAACAAAATCTGGGTTTTACCTTTCTCTCATTCCGAAAGTATCTATTGATGTGGTATACAAAGCTTCCCTGATATAATTCCACCTACTTTCAGCAGAGGAGGTTGGGCAGCTACTGAGGGCAACCTTGATAAAAACAGCAAAACATTGTCGCAGTGTAGGGTTCGAGGTTCTGGCAGTGTTAATGCGTGGTTGGCTAATTTTCTTGGAGTGATGGACTTTTTAGGCAGAATCCTCACCCTTCTTATTAGTGAATGATCTGTCTCACAATCCGCGCTACGGGTCAGTTGAACAGAATTCAGAAGGATCTTCGTGTAATGATGAGATCCAACTGATGCCAGTGGTGAGATCTTGGATGTCTCCAAGATGCCTTGTGGGATGTCTTGTTGGGAAAGAATGTGTTTGTGATGCACAGGTTATGGTATGTGCAAAATTCAAGTAGTCTCTGGCTATTGTCATTCATGTTGCCAATACTAAAACACATACACTTACATATATACATACATATATATACGATTGATTTGTTTCAGTTCCTGTCCACGAAATCCATATATATATATATATATATATATATATATATATATATAGATATATATATATATACATACATATATATATGTATGTACACACACACACACACACACACACAAAGATAAATTGATAGATACAACTGAGTGGGCAAACAAAAATGTGAGACACTGCGTAGAGCTTTTTTAAATTTTGATAAGCGTGGTACTTATTCTATCAGTTTCTTCTTGTGAAACCAGTATGTTATGGGGATGTAAATAAACGAACACCAGTTGTGAAGCAGTGATGAGGGAGAAACACGAAGACACATACACAGACTTACATACATACATACATATATATACGATTGATTTCTTTCAGTTTCTGTCTACAAAATCCACTGACAAGGCTTTGGTTGGTCTCAGGCTATAGTAGAAGACACATGCCAAGTTACCACACAGTGGGACTGAACTGAGAACCATGCGTTTTGGAACCATAAGAATACTTATGCATGAACCTAAAATCTTAAATAATTTCTTTGTTATTGTAGTATATATCAGTAAAAAATGGAATATTCCCAAAATTGCATGATTAACTAAATGATTTCCATTTCTTATTTAAACGTGGCAATCCTCTTGAAAAACTTGTGAACCCGATAGGAGGTTTGAGTTCGGTAGGAACACGTGTCGGAAATCTATGCGTGTTGTTATCTGTGACTAGACGGTGAAATTTTTTCTGTGTAAATTGATTTGATATCGCGCGAGGTCGTGAGGTTAACAGAACCGTTGAAGAATCAGACGAAATGTTCTGCGATATTCTTCCGTCTATCATTTCGTGTATGCCGTAGCAATTATATCAGGTAACATTCTATGTTCGTATGTGTCTGTCTTCCATGTAGGTTATGTGTGTGTGAAGAAGACTGAGAGATAACAAAATTCTCAAAGGAGAGAATCCATTTCAGCTCTTAGACCTTTTATCAAGGTCAGGAGCAAAGGAGGGGATCTGCGAGTGGTTGCTCACACTGCTAGAAGTAGTTGTCATCTTTCCTCAATTACACACCCTACCTTCTCAGAAATCTGAATGCATGTTAAATAATATGATTCTGGTTATCTAAACCTGAAAAAAACACGTGATGATCACGACTAGAATACATTTTATCAAAGTCTTCTTGATCATGGCTGATACATTGCTTAACAACAAAGTTTTAAAAAACCACGTCAAAACATATGACGGTTATTCTCCCAACCGGTTTTCCCTTCCTTGTTTCAAATGTGAAGGTCGAAAGAAAATTTGAAATTGTTAATAAATATTCCTTGATATTCAATGAGTCGCTAGAATTTAGATATATAACCGCACGATACTTTCATTATGAGGGCCTCATATTATCTTTACTGACTTTTCATTCGTCCGATGATCATTTTTCAAGTAGTAATTGTTCAAAGCTCGGCCAACCCTGATTTAACAAATATATGATGTAAAGGTTACCTATTTGTGAGATTTGTGAGATTTTATATCACTTGGCCTAGATTATCCAGTTTTTTTCAATCAGTTAAGATTTGGCAACTTTTTTCTGGCTGATCGAAGGGCTGTGTGGTTCAGCCCTGATTGACCCAACCTATAATAAAAAATGTTCCATCTGCGTCCATCTCCTCTCTTAATCACAATTTCTACGACAACATTATACACTGTCTTATAGAAAACAGTAAGGTTTGATTTGAGGGGACTGGCTGCTATTACTCGCATTTCAACCGACAACGTGTGGGTTTTTTGTTTTATTTGTTTGCTCGTGCAGGTAAATATTGGGATTAGTTGGTATAGTTATCGTGAGAAATTTTATTTACGGAAGTAAAATTAGATCTTTATGTAACTTTTGATAATGGTCGAAGGAAAGGTTCGATAAGCTATTTATTTCTAAACTATTCGTCATGGGGTTTGGGGCTTATTTGCTTTGTGGTGTCTGATTTCTTTTCTTTTCTCGAGATCGAGAATGTAAACTAGCAGAAATAAGATTAGCAAGACACTGTGAAACTACACAAATCACTACTGTTATGTGCTTTGCCTACAAATATACCATTTCCCCGGCTCGTTAAGTATATATCTCATTGACCAAAACCAAACAACTTCA
>NC_043002.1:52431613-52436613 GCF_006345805.1 Octopus sinensis | reverse complement strand
TTATCGTTCTCAACACAATCTTGTTGTAGGAGATCTTGTACAACTGAAACCCGAGTGTCTATTTGATCAGCTGAGAGCAGTTATAGTGAAAACACGGCAGACACGCGTCTCAAACTCAAATCTTCAGTGATAATGGACTGAACTGAACAATAACCAATCTGAACATTCTCTAATAACTCACGGATGCTAATTCGACGATTTCGTCTCACAGCCGTACGTACATCTGTGATATTGTTCTCAGGTTTCGGCCATCTTGGAAATGTCTGAACCACTCATACGTTCTTTTCCATACACTTTCTGCAACTTTGTGTAGGACACTGAGCAGATATCGCAGCGACTGAATGTCGCTTGATTTTCTATATATTGCAGATTTGAGCAAACTACTGCCATCTCTATCAGACAAGGTGTCCAACACTGAGGAAGGGATGCAATAGCCCGAAACCAGGCGAGTCTGCTGTTCTGTCTCTAGAAGGTGGTAATTGTTCGCTCCCTTGCTTGCAATATATCGAATGCAGGTTGCATCGATAACTAGCTTCAAGAAATGTACTCTTTGGTTTAAAAAATCGCAGTAACATCAGTTCCCACGAAACAATCACGTTGAAGTGGCGACATACATTATTATATATTTACATTTTGGATTCAAATTCCACCGAGATTGATTTCACATTTCATTCTTTCAGCTCTGGGATCGATGTAATCAACTCGAAACTCTCCCAATATTTAAGGCCTTGTACATATAGTTGAAATAGTAATTTAAATACTATTGTTATGAACCAATACAGAAGAGAGAACTTAAAACATATTACAAAGTGGATACTTTATTTCAACTGTACTCGTTTGTCGTGTCTCAAGTTTTGTGCCACTGCGATCCTCGGGTAACAACTGCTATATCATCAGGCGAGAAATGTCATACCGATTATATATATTCTCTTTTTCTCTTTTACTTGTTTCAGTCATTTGACTGCAGCCATGCTGGAGCACCGCCTTTACTCGAGCAAATCGACCTCGGGACTTATTCTTTGTAAGCCCAGTACTTATTCTATCCGTCTCTTTTGCCGAACCGCTAAGTGACGGGGGACGTAAACACACCAGCATCGGTTGTCAAGCAATGCTAGAGGGACAAACACAGACACACAAACATATACACACACATACATATATATATATGTACATATATATATATGTACATATATACGACAGGCTTCTTTCAGTTTCCGTCTACCAAATCCACTCACAAGGCTTTGGTCGGCCCGAGGCTATAGCAGAAGACACTTGCCCAAGGTGCCACGCAGTGGGACTGAACCCGGAACCATGTGGTTGGTTAGCAAGCTACTTACCACACAGCCACTCCTGCGCCTATATATATATATATAATACGTATGTATGTATGGATGTATCTATCTATCTATCTATCTATCGATGTGAGTTTGTTCTTTATATCATTTCATTGCATTGGTCGGTTTTTATGGGTGTTACTTTGTGGCTGATTGTTTATATTACATATATACATATATATTATATATATATATATTATATATATATATATATATATATATATATATATATATATATATTATATATATATATATAATATATATATATATTCATTATGGTCATGTTTCTATCTCGTTCATGTTGTAGGTCTTTCAATTTGTTGCTTAGATATTTCTTTTATTGTTTTTGTTTTGATCTTCAACGTATTCATTGTAATTTTTCTATTTACCAATTTTATTTTTATGAAATTCTTTAGAGCATACATCCTGCTTTTCAAAATAAGTAGGCTTTTGTTTACAGTTCGTTGATCTTGGTGTTTTTCTCATCTGAGGAAACCACAATATCAACGAAATCTAAATTTATATGTAAAAGTTTATACGAAGACAACTTGTTTGCCAACTGTACGGGAAGACATTTTACGGTTTGTTGCTCCTCCGCTGTTTCAATAGCTGAGTGGTTTTTAGTGGACAGTTTTATGGTAGTTTTATTATGCGTGGTTGCGTGGTTATATCCTGCTTTTGTTCATGCGATTTTGATTTTTAGACGTATACCTGTATGTGTCTATGTGTGTATGATTACGTGTTTATATGTGCTTGCGTATGTAACGTTTTGATAGTTTGATTTCAATTAACTGATTGTAGCTTCTTCTAAATGTCAGTGTCCAAGTTTCGTTTCTTGTTTTAGTCCGTTTCGCTTTGTTTTTGTTTTTTTTTTTTGTAGGAAGTCTGTCACTATTCCGTTGACGTTGGCATTTTAGCCTCTTTACTACGTTTACTACCTGTCTTGCTGCAGCGAAGAAATAACTGAAAAGTGAATGTAAAACTTGTGTGCTTTTGTGTCATTAAATGGCTCATCTCCAATGTAAGTGTAACAGTTTCAACTCACATCAAGTTACATTTACCCGTTTTACCAATCAAGACCAAAATAGTTGTGATCAGGTGGAGTTTCCTGGCTTGCATTTCGACAATCTTAATGTTGAGCTTGGTCTCCTTCAGATCTTTCTTAAATCTACAGGCTAGTTCTCCAGGGTGTGTGGTCTCTACAAACATCACTCGTTCACCCTGTTTGCTTTGTCACAAATTCTTTGTATTCTATTCCTATCTTTGCTTCTATAACTAGGGCAGGTACCTTTGGTTTCATTACATATAACTTCTTTCTAGCACTCCTGTATACGCAAACCCTATCTTTCCGATCATATCCAGAGAACTGCATGCTGTGCAGGACGTTCTGTACATGTTTCTTTGCTTTATAGGGGTTGCATAATAGGGACACGTTGTTCATTATCCTAACTAAGTCAGCTATCAATATGTTAATTTTCATGTTGTGTGGCAAAGCTGAGGTTTTGTGAACAACATATTTCGAAGCAATGGGTTTCATGTAATAGGAGTGGAGGAGCTGTACTCTATTGTTCACAGTCTCTAAAGTTCAGTATCAAGGACGGGGAGTCTGTTGTTGGGGTGTCTAGTGAGGTAATCTATAGTTATCTTGATACTTTGGTGGATGGAGTTAGCTACTTGCTGTATGCACTCCATTATGTTCCGCTCAGTATCTACATTACCGTTACTAGAGTTGGTCTTGACTAGGATATTAATGTCGTCTACATACCTGCTGTAAAGTAGACTGTGTTGCTAAGGATTGCTTAAGTTTTCTGTCCCACCAGGTCATGAAGAGGCCGGCCACATCTCCAGTTACACCAACACCAATGGCTGAACCTTGAACCTGCATGTATAGTTTCTTGTTAAACTTTATTATGTGTTTCTTCAAGATGGTTCTTACACTAGCCCCTATTGCATGTGCAATCATTCCTTTCACCTGGTTGTTGTTCTCAGGATCTTGGATGTGTACGGTCCAGCTACTCCAGCGCTCTGCGGAGCTTTTCTTCACTGCTGAGGTGATGGTGGGTGATGTTCCACTCGGTGACCTGGTGGGGCAGAATCTACTGAGGTCATGGTCGTCTAAATAGTCACTGTCGTAGCTTAGTCTAAGGAGAAGGTCCAGTTCCCTCATGTTGACTTCATGGAACTCTACTTCACTCTCAAAGATTATCTCAATGCATTTCTCCACTATAAAATCTATGTCTATAAATGGGTAGAGTGAAATCCCATCTATACTACCCACTACACAACCTGTGAGGTCATTGGAGTGATTGCATGTACTGATTTTACTGAGGAGATCTTACGTGATCACACAGACATCTGAGGATACATCTATAAGAGGTTGTAATACCTATGACAGGAAATAAGTCTATATTTGCTGGAGATATACGGGTTGGGGACCCCATGACAGGGTTTATGGTCTATGCGTAACCTGTATAGTGTAGGAACATCATTGTTAGCTGCTTGGAAACTGTGTGCAGTCCGTTTCTAGGTTGGAGTATGTTGCACCACATCCCGATGTGTGCCTTGGGGAGTTTTTCCACTCTTTCATGTTCCTATGGTGCAACTTCTCTCATGCTTTTCATGTGTTGTTGCATGGTCTTGACATAGTTCTGTGGGCTGTCTATTGACAGCTTGCCAGACTTGTCCGTAGGAAGTTTTTGTAGGCCTTTCGCAACAGATGAACTGAGTTGTGTTCCCTCCTCATTATGTTTTTAGTGGATATGTTGTATCGGTCTAAGACATGTTGGAGTTTTTTCTAGCTAAGGAAATCCTTGCTTCTGTTTCACTGTCAATTTGGGGTGGCATACATAACCTTTTGTTGAAGGATAAGTATGTGGGGTAGATCCTCGTCATGTCATAAGGTTTGTTGATAGGGTTATAGAAGACACAGTGTACAGTGTTATTATCGTTGTGGTCGTTGTTGTTATAGTTGCTGATATTGATGGTAGTGGTGGTGGCGGAGACGGCGGTGGTAGTGGTGGTGGAGGCGGCGGCGGTAGCGGTTGTGGTGGTGGTAGTATATAGTCTGTAAGTGCAAAAGTAAAAATGTAGATAGATAGATAGATAGATAGATAGATAGATAGATAGATAGATAGATAGATAGGTAGGTAGGTAGGTAGTTAGGTAGGTAGGTAGGTAGGTAGGTAGGTAGATAGGTAAGGGGGTAGGGAGGGAGGGAGGTAAGCATAAATGGTTTCTTTATATGGTAACTTCAGAACATCTTGTAGATAAGTTACTTATTGCAAATTATAGAACCTAACATTTTGAAATAAAATCTGATTATTGTAAGTTGTTTCTTTGTTAAATAATGTGTCCTTGTGCCAGCTGAAAACGTTAAATATATATAAAATATTATTCCTAACCTATATTTGTAATTCCAGACAGGAAGGATTGTCTCGTCATAATTCAATCCATTTATAAATGTAACATCATTAGTACATTTGCACATCTCTCTTGCTTGTCAGTTATTCTTGAAAGTGATAAAACTCCATACTCCATATACTAATTACTATAGAATAATGCCATACTCCTTCTCAAACACCAGCTGCTGACGTCACTTCAGAAAGGAACCAATGAAATGTTCCCTCTGGTCAGAACCGGACCCTTAGAAAAAACAAACACTGACCA
>NC_043002.1:52416613-52426613 GCF_006345805.1 Octopus sinensis | reverse complement strand
ATGTAATTACTGGAATATTAATACTCTTATAAACACATCCGTTATTACTCTTAAAGAACACCTAGGAGAAATCTACAGTGAACAAAGTAACGAAATTACTAAACGGAAACAACCTAGATGGAGAATAAAACTTGAGGAAAACATCAACAACGTGCGCCGCCATATTTGATGGTTAACTACAAGAATAATATGCAAGGAGAAAATGTATGTATATATGTATGTGTGTATGCATGTGTGTGTCAAAATTGATAGATAGATAGATAGATAGATAGATAGATAGATAGATAGATAGAT
Organism: Octopus sinensis; assembly: GCF_006345805.1. Classification (NCBI taxonomy): domain Eukaryota; kingdom Metazoa; phylum Mollusca; class Cephalopoda; order Octopoda; family Octopodidae; genus Octopus; species Octopus sinensis. The sequence goes on along the minus strand of NC_043002.1, from coordinate 52,426,319 downwards.
AGATAGATAGATAGATAGATAGATAGATAGATAGATAGATAGATAGATAGATATGTCTATCTTTACGAATATATATGAGTGTTACACCGTCGTGAATGTTCTTGTGGCTATGTATGCGTCTGCATAATTTATAACTTCATGCTCCCATACACATTTCAGAATACTCTCGACATTTTAGTATCGTTATTCGGCCAAAAGGATGAGAATTAGAAGATTGCTTTTGATGGCATTCCTTATGTATTCTTTCCGTACGCTTTCTCTCTTTCTATATTTGAGGATGATCATATTTTTGCCAATTAACCACACGCATTATACACTCGTTCTTCACTACCTCTTTATTGTTATTCTTATTTTAGTGTCCTTCGCCACACGTCCAGTGACCTCTTCAGTGATTCTCCATTCCATGGGTCTCCTGTTCTGTTTAGTCCATTCTCTCTTTCTGTGGAGTGTATCCTTATCTGCATTTGCGTCTGTATGTGTGTGTGTGCACGTCTGTGTGCATGCATGCATGTGCGCGTGTCTATGTGTTTAGTATGTATGGTTTGTGTGCATGCATATATGTCTCCTTAGAACACTGTTTGTACCCGTGTCTTCAGATCAGGAACCTTGCAAAACATGCACATATAGTTTTATCAAGAAACTTCTGGCAAACAGTGACGTTTTGTTTATAAGCGCAAGTGTGGCTATGTGGTAAAAAGCTTGATTACCTACCACATGGTTCTGGGTTCACTATCACAGCATGGCACTCTGGGCAAGTGTCTTCTACTATAGCCCCGGGCCGACCAAAGCCTTGTCAGTGGATTTAGTAGACAGAGACTGATTGAAGCCCGTTGTATATATATGTATATATATCTCTGTCTGTGTGTGTGCGTGTGTGTGTGTGTGTGTGTGTGTGTGTGTGTGTGTGTGCGTGTGTTTGTGTCTGTGTTCGTTCCGCATTACGGCTTGACAACTAGTGTGTTTACATCCCCGTAACTTAGCGGTTTGGCAAAAGACTCTGATAGGATAACTACTAGGCTTGGAAAATAAGTCCTGGGATCGATTTGTTTCGAATAAAACCTTCAAAGTGGTGCTTCAGCATGGCCGCAATCAAATGACTGAAACAAGTAAAAGAATAGAAGAACAAGTAAGTTCCGGTGTCTTAAGGAATTTTGTGGGGAATACACAAAACTTTTTATGGCCATTTATTATGCACTGTATCACATTCCCGTACAAACAACCCGAAATAGAACTAACTGTTCTTACTACAAAATATAATCCCCTACAGCAGCATTTTAATATCTTTTATCTTTTTGTTGTTTCGGCCATGCTGAGGCACCGCCTTGAAAGAATTCAAGTCAAGTGAATCGGTCCCATTACTTGTGTTTTTTCTTCTGTTAACTCTGATACTTATTTTATCCGTCTATGCATCTCTTTTGCTGAACTGATAAGTTACAAGAAGGTAAACACACCAAGACCAATTGCCAAACAGTTGTGGGGGACAAACAGACACAAAGACACACATACAAACACACGCACACACACAAAATCATAATTACATATATACATACATACATATATACATATATGATAGATCGCAAGCCACTACACAATTCTTTATTTTCTCTCCTTGTTTCTTTCAGTATTCCTTTCAGTGGAAGAGCATAGGCTCGAAACGTTAAAGACTTTTTCACTTCCCGAGCATTAAAGTAATACATCTGCTTGTTGTCTACATCGCCAGTCTTCGTCTTTTGTTGCTGTTTTTTAATTCTTTCTATATACATATATCAGGTCATCCCATAAGTTCTGTTCGATTTTACCTTTTTTTAAATTGAATGAAATTTAATAGTATTTTAGAATGTCTAATGGAATTATATATTATTTTAATGCATTTTAGTACATTTAAACTAATTAAATAATATTTTACAGAATAACAGAATTAAAATTTCTTTGATTAAAACCTTTTCTAACATGGAAGTATCCAAAGAGCATTTGAGGCACATAATGCTTTATGAGTGAGTACAAAAAAGGAAACTCTGCAGCAGAAGCGACTCAGAATATACACGCAGTTTATGGGGAAGAATGCTTGAATGAAAGAACTTGAAGAAGATGGGTTGCAAACTTCAGAAGTGGAAATTTCAGCCTTGAAGATGAAGATCGAACAGGACGTCCAGTTGAGTTTGATGATAAGCTCATTCAGGCATTACTTGAAGAAAATCCTGCATTATCAGTTGAAGAATTGGCAATAAAGCTTATTTCAAACCATACAACTGTTCATTGTCATCTTCAACAACTTGGAAAGGATCCTAAACTTGGAAAATAGGTGCCTCGTGAATTGTCGGAAAGCAACCGCAAATACCGAGTTGACATCTGCTCTTCTCTCCATTCTCGCGAACTCATTCCACCCTTTTTGGATAGACTTGTGACTGGTAACGAAAAATGGATCTTCTAAAGAAATGTTAAACGTCGTTAGCAGCGGCTTGGTAAAAGGGAAAAAGCTCAACCACAACCGTGAATGGAAATTCATGAGAAAAGGTTTTTCTCTATATCAGAAGATCGCAGAGCTTGGCTGGGAAAAGATTTCTCATCTACCTTACTCTCCTGACCTTGCTCCATCAGACTATCATTTGTTTCGTAGTTTACAGAATCATTTGTGGGACATAGCTTTCGCAAGCAAGGAGGAGGTCGAAACTGACATTCCAGAGTTCTTCGCTTTGAAACCAAAAGAGTTTTACATTGATGGGATTAAAAAGATGGCAAATAGATGGAAGGAAGTCATAGATAATCAGGGAAAGTACATTGATGATTAAATTTCAATTAAATATAACATTTGCTCACTATTCAGAATTCGGACAGAACTCATGGGATAATCTGATGTATATATATATATATATATATATATATTATATATATATATATATATATATATTCAGCAAAATTTAGATTCAAATGAACATGGTACTTAATTTCTTTATGAAGAACTTCTGACACCTATTTCACCCCTATTTCTATAAATAGAAAATCTTTTCGTTTTCTTTCAACTGATTATACATCCCAACCTTCTAGCAGTTCAAAATAACTTAATGAATATTCTTCAGTCAGAAGATAAACCCTACTACCTTAATGTTCTTAAAATTTAAATCGACATCTTTGTCTATATATCTACCTTCTCTATAATGTTATCAATTGATATGAAAATTATGTATTAATGGAAAACCTCTATAAATGGCTGATGATTGCTCAACATTTTAAAACTGTTGTAATACTTACAATACTTAATAAAATGATGTAGCGTGAAACGATCGTACCAAATTACTGAAGTTATTCTTGTTGCTTATTTTGATTATATGTATGTATGTATGTATGTATGTATGTATGTATGTAACGGGTTTTTTTCAGTTTCTGCATACCAAATCCGGTCACAAGGCTTTGGTCGGCCCGAGGCTATAGTAGAAGACACTCACCCACGCAGTGAGACTGAACTCGCAACCATGTGGTTGAGAAGCAAGCTTCTTACACAGCCACGCCTTATTATATTGTATTAATGAAATTCAGGTAATTTATCCAGGGTTTTAAAAACATATTTCGCAACACAAATATCACTAAATTGCTAGTTACTTTTGCTTTGGTTTTTTTACATCTTTTTTTATGTTTGTAGAAAAGCGAAGTACATTTTATTTTGGTCTGTTGTTTTTGTCGTTGCTCGTTATTTTTCTTTTGTTGTTGCTCTTGTTGAGCTAAAAGTTAATCGTGATGGAGCAGATCTATGACCAAAATAATTTAGTCCTGATTTCCTTTTTCTCTTTTGATTCAGGCAGCACGTTTCGGATGATATTGCCTTTATTAAGACAGCCGAATATGTTGATCTGAAGATTTAGTTTCTACTTCTAGTCGAAAGACTACGTACAGTAGTGTTTGTAACCTCAGGATAGTGTTTCAAAAATTATTTCCAGTGGATCACGAAGCAATTTTAGGAAGTTATTTCTTTAGTTCGAAAGTACAAGCGTCTTACCTACTGCCTTACTATTATATATGATTATGTTCCTCTTGGGCTAAGAAGGAAAACGGTAAACATTAAACGTATATTTTAGTTTCAATTTTCCCCAAAATAGATTGCAGTAAACCGAATTGCAAATGACTACAAAAGAAAATCCAATTTATACTGTCTTTTTTTATATCATCTTTTTATGTTCAAACTATATCATTGTTATTATTATTATCATCATCATCATCATCATCATCATTATTATTATTACTATTATTATTGTTATTATTACAGTTTATTTTTAGCATAAGAGATTTTTTTGCTTAGTTTTGTATATTTAAATTGAACATATCATGAAATGATAAAAATAGCTTTTATTAGGAAAATGTGAAGATCGCGAAAGTTCTTGCGTTTTATGAGATGCAGGAATTGACGGCTTCCGCGGCTCTGGTTAAAAATATATGGCTGGCTTTGTCTGGTATTTTAAACACGGATTTGACTTGTATGCAAAGTTAATGTAATAACCTTGCTACGACCATTTAACTCAACGTTGAAATTCAATTCGTGACGAAAGGAACAACTTAGACTTGTCTTTCGGAGATTTAAATATGTTACTATGCATGAAGTTGTCAAACCACACAGCTGTAATGTGTTAAATAACTAATCGCTGAACACAATAAACTCAAATAGTTATTCAAGACGAAATACCAAGAAAAAGAGAGTTTTTATTTAAAAGCGAAGAACGTACTGCTAAATGGCAAATGGCCGGATTGCTCCAACGATTGTAATATATTTTCTGTGTAAATAAAAAAATTACGTAGAGGTCGTAGAACGTTACTTGGCTAATAGCAAAATCAGAATCTCTAAACAGTACGCGAGTACCTTTTAAAATCAGTATCCATTGTTATGGAAATAAAATTTTTGCGAGTTGGCCGTGTATTTCATTGTCAGATGACGTGGACAGTAGTCGTCATAGTGATATTTCGAGAGATTTTAATGAACAAAGGATTTCCACAATAAAAGCAAGTGGATTATTTAGTGTTCATTTTAGCTTGATAAATCAACTGATAGGAAGAAAGCTGATTAACTCATGATTTATACGAGACACTCTGACGAAAAAAGTATGAGAGCGGGGGGGGGGGCATTTTATTCAGCAGACTGCTTTTTACTTCAATAACTGGATAGCTTTTAAAATGATAGATTACATTTTTAAACATGCTAGAATTGGTGTATCAGCGTGTACACCAACAATACCTAGAGCAAGCCAAGGATTGTCAGGAAAAGTTATTAGTTATCCAACGTTTTGCCTTTATATATATATATATATATATATACAGATCTTGCTTTTAATACTAAATTACATCGTCCAAAATCTCGATAAAAATCACATCTGTAATGCTTATTTTTCTATCGGAATTGAAGATGAATATTTAGGTTACGTTATGTTTAAGTTTCCTCATTCCAGAAAAAAAATGTTTATCTTAAAAACGATTGTCTTTTTCTTTTAAGATTTCCATAATCTGAAAGCATGCTTCAATTAGCTTATGTTTAGCGATGCTATTTTCTAAACTGGATGACTAAAATATCTCTCTACAAAGTTGTGAACAAACAATTATTGCTTTAATGCAGAAACCCAAATTATGCAAAAATGAATCTGGTGCAACAAAAATAATTACCTATCTTTTCCAGAATTGAATCTTTTGAATGATTACGGTAATAATCTTAATGGCAGACAGAATATTTTCACGGGTAACCAAGTAAAATTGCTATCCGGTGGGAAATACAATGGGGGGGGGGCAAACTCCATTTAGTACTGATATAAATGTCTTGCATGCAGATTTTATCACCACAAATAAATTTCAAGAGGAGTTTAACGAAATTCAAAATTATGTGACAGTTATCATTTTTATAAAGAAGTCAAATCTATCCTTGTATTCTTCTTTTGAATGTCAGGGAAAGAAAACCAGTCGTTAGGAATGAAACAATGAAGGTGTCACTCTCTTTTGCAATAACATATCTCTGAAAATCGAGATATAATAAATACAAAATCCAAGCTACGAAACTGACTGCAATTTGAATATGGCTTAGTATACAGCTCGACGGAGATAAAATCTTGTGTGGTAGAGTTTTCTGATCTTGCCAGAACTTAAAAGTTCTTTGTGCAAATGATTTCTGGTAAAATAAGTAAAATTTAGGGAAGTGAGCGAATAGCATGCATGTACAGAGATTGCATACATACTAAGAGTTACTTAGTTATTAACACCAACATATCTCAATTAATAGCGCTAAAGCATTGTATAAAATACGTTTATGTATTTCTTTTGCAAGATTCCTGGTGTGACATCATGTGTTGAAACATATATCATTATATTTGGGGATGGCCATATTTTTTGCCAATTGAACTTATGCACTCTACACTTGGTCTTCAGTTCAGTTTTATTATTATTTTCTGAAATGTTTTGTCACATATCCTTTAACCCCTTCAGCAACTCTCCCTCCCATGTGTCTCCTCCTGTTCTGTTTAACCTATTCTGTCTCAGACTAAATAGAACAAGAGATACGTGGGATGAACAGCCGCTGAAGATATCATGGAATGTGCGACGAAAACGTTCAGACAAAGGACACTAAAATAAAAATGATAATAAAGCTGAAGTGAAGACCAAGTATATAGAGTGTGTGGTTAATTGACAAAAAATATGACCATTGCCAAATATAAAAATATTTGTATAAAATATATTTAGTAAATCTAAGAGTAAAATCAGTTTACTATTCTCAGTTACTGATTTGTTTTTTAGCCATCAAATCTCAATGTTTATTCGCGATAGTGAATGTAATTTGATGGCAATAAGTGAAGCTATTAAGAGACGCGTGATACTTGTAGTTCATGGGGTTTATCAATATCTATTTTCATAAAATAAATGTCCTCACGAAATAAATTTAGTAAAATCGTCATTAGAGTAAATTTAATTTTCTATTCTCAGTAGAGGATTAATTTTTTATGCTGTAAAATTCGTTTTCAGGATTGCAGGAAAAAATCAAATGATATCAGCTGTTTGCCTATTTTATGATACAGAATCATTTTTTTCTTCCTTAATTAAATATCTAATTCCTCCTCATTATATTTTCTCTTATATTTGAAATATACTGAAAATAATCTATAGTGAACAGAACGAATGCAATTTAGCATTTTTTAATGAAAAGATTCCCTTTCACTCCTTTTGGGGGTTGCCACCTTAAAACGACAACTTATTTTGGGCTGCTATTCAAAAAAATTAAGAGACACTAACTAAGATGTTCTCTCGTTTTCTAGTCACTTTCCAGGTTGATACACGCTGTAAAGAATACAGAACAAGTACGAAACTATTCTTAGCGAATATATACACATTCGGTTGTACAGAAATAATTATGTGGACTCTACTACAAACATTGACTGAACATTGTAACACACATTTACAGACACATTTGTAATTTGCCTCTGTATGTATGTGTATGTTTGCATGTGAGCGGTGGAATACATGCTTACATACATGTATATATACATACGTACACACACACATATATACTTCTAAAATATCGCCTTCTTGTGCAGTTTTATGGGTTTTGTGACAAAATGCAATCAATAAAAATACATTCATACACATATATATGGATATGTATATGTTTATATGTGTATGTGTGTGTGTGCCAATGTATACGTGCGTGTATATTCATCTTTGAGTATGTATCTATAGCATGTATCATGCGTGTATCTGTGACTGTGTGTCGGTTTGGTATGAGTTAAGGGGAGAGGATGTGAGAGAGTGGGAAGAAGCAATATAAATTTATTACTGATACAGCTTTATAAAAGCGGTTTTGTAGGAAGATCATCAATAATTTTAACTCTAGAGATCTAGAAGATTCTCATAGAAAATATGTACGCAAAATATATTGTAATGCAATTGAGGTGAATGAATCATTTTAAAAAGCCAACTTTCTGAACAAAATTAAATATAACGAAAGTAAAGTGGAGTGTAGGTTTTTAAATCGTAAACTATATAAGATATACACAGACGAATTAGCCAATACACTGGGGAGTAGAACTATATATGTAAATCCGAAAGATGTGAAGTAAGCATACGTATGTGTACGTATTATACGTGTGGGTGTGTATAAACGTCGTATGTTATATATTATTGATTTACATATTCTATTTGGTTTTATGTATACTTGAGATAAGTATCAATTTAAACGAGTCTGGCAAATTGTGTGTGTGTGTATGTGTGTATGGTTTGGAAACAATACATCTGCTTTTCTTTAACGTTTCTACGTGCGTAATTCTCCATATGTATATATGTGTGGGTGTAATACATGTGTATATGTATATTCGTGGGTGTGTTTATATATATATAATATATATATATATATTATATATATATATATACTTACGTATATTTATATTCATACATGTATGTGAGTATATATCTTTGTGCATGAAGAGAGAGAGAGAGACAAAGAGAGACAGACAGAGTGGGTAATGTTGAGGTAATGACTACAGTTACGTTATACGTTTCTAATAACAGGGCTTTGCTCATTAGATTGTATATATGAGACAGGGAATTTATATGTGATAGCTTCTTTTCCTGAATGCGCCAGTGTATTTCATTTGTGTGCGTGCGCATGTGTGCATGTGTATGTTAGTGTGTTGGTGTGTGTACCAATAACAAATTCGAATTCTATGTGATATACAAAATTGAAATATTTCTAATTATATATAGTATTTTCTGATTAAATTTCGATAACACACACACACACACACACACACACACACACACACACACACATATATATATATATATATATATATATATATATATATATATATATATATATATATATACTAAGCAATAAAGGGTTTAGCAACGAATTGCCTTACCACATACCGAATTTAGAAATAGCAGTCAAAGAGTTATAGCTATTTCTTCTACTAAAAAGGGAGATCTCAGTAAATATATATTTATATATATATATATATACATATACATCTACATATATGCGTAGACAACAAAGTGATTTATAAATGAAAGCAAAGATAGATAGATAGATAGATAGATAGATAGATAGATAGATAGATAGATAGATAGATAGATAGATAGATAGATAGATAGATAGATAGATAGATTAGGTAATACACAGTACTCTCAAATCAGTGAGACTATCTTTGCAGGCAGAAGCATTAACGCCCCGGGTAAAATGCCTTCTGAGTTCAAATCCCGCCGACGTCGACTTTACTTTTCATCCTTTCACGACCGATAAAATAAGAAGCAGTTGAGCACTGAGTCGAAGCGATCAACTTACCCGAAAACCTCTGGCCTTGTGCCAAAATTTGAAACCAATCTATTACCTTTTAATAAAATGATGCTCACCAAAAACGTCGCGGTTTATTTCTGTCGCCCTTCAATAATTATTACTGTTTTATTCTTTCCTCCAGCCTTGCCACATCTCCTTGAGTTTCATTTTCTCCACTCGAACGAATACCTGTCTCTCTTACTGACTTTAGTCTATTACTCTCTCTTTCTCTTTCCTATACTGACAATCTCGTACCTGTCTCCATTCGTAAATCTTCCTCATTCATCCAGCACTAAAAGGAAATATATGATGGCGTTTTAAAGAAAACAATTGAATAATATCGTCTTTCTGTTATTCTAAGTTCGAACAATGCCAAATGTACCTCTTCACTTTTCCTTTCATTCTACGTGATTCGAT
>NC_043002.1:52396613-52414113 GCF_006345805.1 Octopus sinensis | reverse complement strand
ATTTCTTGCTGAAGAATCTGAGGGCCTATGGAAGATTGGCTTGATTTAATTTAATCAGGTTAGTTTACCATTAAACAGCAGACGAAACGGTGCATCGTACAAGAAATTACAGGGTAAATGTTTTTTTAAATTTTCTCCTGTTTACGGAATTGATCTTTATTTGCGGTTGAAGCTTTGGCTGTTATTTCTAGTGGGTGAATGGCCTATTATGGCCGTTCCTTGATTGTTGATGTTGAACTTAAAAATGGTCTATGACTATTTAATTTTTTCCCACTAGGCCGCTGGTGGCAAAAAGAATTCTACAAAATTTTTTTCACCACCCTATATTGATTAATTATGAATTTTCTGGTTAATTCCGTAATGGAATCGACGGCTTATATTTATTTGCTGCCGATAAATTTGGCGCGAGTGCGACGATTTGAAAATTTTAGGTCAGATATTGCCTTGGCAGTGTCGGAAATGCCTCGTGAAAATATCTGTTCCGACTTGGCTATTTCTTGCTGAAGAATCTGAGGGCCTATGGAAGACTGGCTTGATTTAATTTAATCAGGTTAGTTTACCATTAAACAGCAGACGAAACGGTGCATCGTACAAGAAATTACAGGGTAAATGTTTTTTTAAATTTTCTCCTGTTTACGGAATTGATCTTTATTTGCGGTTGAAGCTTTGGCTGTTATTTCTAGTGGGTGAATGGCCTATTATGGCCGTTCCTTGATTGTTGATGTATATATATATATATATATATATATATATATACATATATATATAGATACACACACTACACATACATGTACAGATTGTATTGGTATGTGTTGCTGTGTGCGTGTTGGTCTGTACTTCTTTTTCTGTGTATGTGTTGATTGTGAGTGTGAGAGTAAAAAAATCCTAAATAACCTTTTAGATCAAACTAAACTAATAGTAAAATCAAATACTTTTCAGTTTTAATATATATCAATAAATATGCTGCTTTTAGCGTCCATTTTGTGCAACGTGTTTCTTGCTAAATTATTAAGACTTATGTATCACAATTAACAGTGCTAAATCTATATAAAATATACGTTTATGTATATCTTTTGCAAGATTGCAGGCGTGAATTTGTGTGTTGAAACAGATATTGTTATATTTGGTGATGGTTATATTAGCCACACGCATTATATACTCGTTCTTCCTTTCAGCTTTATTATTATTTTTATTATCATTATTGCCTTTGCACAACTTCTAACGCTGATGTACTACAGTGTCAGCTGTTCACTACCAGTGAACTAAGGTCACACCTCTTATTTTTCGAGTATCATCCGGTGTATTCGAGCAGTTCCAAGCAGTACTGTTTTCTGCAAGTGCGCCACCCTTATTGCAGCCCCTACTTGTTCCACGTACTTCTCGAGATTTTTGCTCACTATTCCCAGGGCTCCGACAATTATTGGTACTACTGCTACCTTTTTCATCGACCACAACTGCTTAACTTCCCAAACTAACCTGTCATATCTCTCGACTTTTCTTTCTTCCTTATCGCATACCTTGTTGACAGCTAGGCATGCTATATCTATGATCCAGCATAGTTTGCTTTCTTTCTCAATTAAGACTATGTGCTGGGAAGAGAGTACAGTCCCTCAGGATATGCGGGATGCTAACATCATTACGCTTTACAAAAACAAAGGTGACCGTCGTGATTGTAACAATTACCGTGGAATATCTCTTCTCAGCACTGTTGGAAACGCCTCTGCTCGCATTATCCTGTCCAGGCTGCAACTGCTTGCTTCTCGAATTTATCCAGAATCGCAGTGTGGCTTTAGAAGAAGCAGATCAACTATTGACATGATATTCTCCATACGCCAACTTCAGAAGTCCAGAGAGCAGAAAATGCCATTATATATGGCCTTCATTGATCTGACAAAGGCCTTTGACTTGGTAAATAGAAAAGGCCTCTTCATCCTGCTCCTAAAAATAGGATGCCCACTAAAGCTGCTGAGGATCATCACATCTTTCCATGATGATATGCAAGGCACCATACAGCACAATGGTTCAACATCAGCCGCCTTCTAAATAAAAAATGAGGTAAAGCAAGGTTGCGTCCGTGTTCCTACATTATTTGGCATCTTCTTCTCGCTGCTGCTGTCACATGCCTTTGAGACATCAGATGATGGAGTGTTTCTGCACAGTAGAAGTGATGGGAAACTGTTCAATCTCTTGCGTCTGCGTGTCAAGACCAAAATCAGAAGCGTCCTGATCAAGGAGATACTATTTGCTGATGATGCCGCTCTGGTATCACACACAGAAGAAGCCCTACAAAGGCTCATCAACTGTGTTGAGCGAGCATGTGGCAACTTTGGCTTAGTTATCAGCCTCGAGAAGACCAACATCATGGGTCAGGCTACATCGACCATCCCAAACATACATATTGGAGACCACAGACTACAGGAGGTGGAGAAGTTTACCTATCTTGGCTCTACCGTCACCTACAACCTATCCCTTGATACTGAGCTCAATATACGCATTGGCAAGGCAGCTGCTGTGATGGCCCAACTCTCCAAACGGGCATGGGACAACAATAAGCTGACCAAGACCACAAAAAGGAAGATTTACCAGGCATGTGTACTTAGCACTCTACTGTATGGAAGTGAGACTTGGACGCCATACACACGCCATACGACGCCATACGACGCCATACGTTGCCTAAATATCTTTCACCTGCGCTGCCTCCAGACAATCCTTCGCATCAAATGGCAGAATCATGTCCCCAACAAAGATGTCCTCAAGCAAGCAGGAATACCAAGCATGTTTACACTCCTCACACAAAGACGCATGAGATGACCTCGACATGTTAGTCGTATGGAAGATGGCAGAATCCCCAAGGACATACTCAACGGAGAGCTTGCTAGGGGCACTAGGTCTGTGGGAAGACCGTTCTTACGATACAAGAATGTTTGCAAAAGGGACATGAATGCCTGCAACATCAATATTACCAACTGGGAAGCAGTTGCCAGCAACCGTGGAGATTGGCGACGTACCGTAAAAGAGGGAACACAAAGGAGTGACATAGAGGAAGAGGAGAAATGGAAAGACAAGAAAAGACGTCAACAAGAAAGTATGACATTACAACCAGCCAGGCAAAGTCTTCGCTACATTTGCAGCACCTGCCAGAGGGAGTGTTTGTCTAGGATAGGACTACATAGCCACAGCAGGAGCTGTATTAGGACATGAAATGTAAAAGCCGGACTAGATTATGTTATGCGCAACTCCATAGTATCCCGAGACAAAAAGGATGCCAACAACAATATATATGGATTTCGTAGACAGGAACTGAAACAAATCAATCGTATATATATATGTATATATGTAAGTGTATGTGTGTGTCTTTGTGTCTGTGTTTCGCCCTCATCACTGCTTCACAACTGCTGTTCATTTATTTACATCCACAAAACTTACTGGTTTCACAAGAACAAACTAATTGAATAAGTACTAGGCTTATCAACATAAAAAGCACTAGGCTGTGTCTCATATTTTTGTTTGCCCACTCAGTTGTATCTATCAATTTATCTTTGTGTGTGTGTGTGTGTTTATATCTATCTATATATATATATATATATATATATATATATATATATATGTAACACCCTAATGGGAGCCTTAACTCCCAAATTTTAGTCATTTCTTTTATGATCCAAAACTAGGTCAAAGTACTGAATGGATCTTTATGAAATTTGGAAATTATATTCTAAGCATAAGGGCCATAACCCCCATGACGATTCATATATTTTTGCTATTGATGAAATTTTAACCATAGATATTAGACACAATGAAGTAATATTTATAAAATTTCATCTACTTACAAATTTAGAAAGACCTCTCCATGGGGACTTAACACCCACAATTTTGTCATTTTATCTAAGCAAAAACGAATACAGTTGTACTCTTGGAAGCTGTAGGGTTACCCGAGCATAAAAGTTGGGCATTATTTCTAATTCAATGGTACAACAGTGTAACAATTTGCTTTGAAATACACTTATATTCTGACTTCTGCAATGTGGTGCATAAATTGTTAAGTAAATGAGAGGCATCTTTGTCTCCACTGATTCAGTCGCAAAGTGTTGAGTAAAGTTATTTGATTGCAGACCTCCATTCAGTTTTTTTTATTATCACTCGGTCACACATAGTCCCCAGATGGTAACATTCATTACAAGGCCTTCCCAGATGAGTGACTGGTTATTCAAAGACATTTATAGATTTTTAATTCATTCTGTCCAGTTACGTATCAGTATAGTGGTCATTTGCAAATGACGTCACACAGTTGTTAATATTGATTTCAGTTGGGTCACGCACTTCCAATTGCTATAGATTCGTAATGCATCTTACGGCTGTGCCTGTCACCTGGATGGTGAGGAATCCTACATTGGGAGTGGTAACGACTAGGGTAGGGTAACTGACTGCTTATTGTGATCATTCGTCTTTTGGTTTCCATGTGGCACGATTACAATTTTTTTAGGGTGTGTAAAGAGGGAAATAACCCTCATCTGCAATTTTGATGAAATTCAAAGCATAGATATTCCAGTTCATTCAGAAAATATAACAGAAAAGTCTAATTCTTCAATTGAATGTAACCGGGCAACGCCGGGTATCTCTGCTAGTTATATATAAAACTTCTTGTATACGTTTTTTACAGAATATGGTCCCCTTCCATACCGAAACTACTTGGTGAAATTTATTAATTATAGATTAATAATTTTTTAGCCTATATCTATAATATATATATATATATATATATATATATATATATATGTGTGTATATGTATGTATTTATGTATATATGTATGTATGTATGTATGTATATATATATATATATTATATATATATATATATAATATATATATATATATATAATATATATATATATATATATATTTACGATGTGGCAAGTCGAGGATGTGTCTTCTAATCTAATCTAACGTTTGGGCCGACTAATGCCTTATGAGTGAATTTGGTGGCACTGTGTATGAGCCCTTTGTTGGGAGCATCTATTTTCATGTTGTTTGGCCACTGTCAGCCCTAATCGAACAGACCTTTTGACCAGATTCTTTCCATCGTTTTTATACATGATGTCTAAATGTCTATATTATATATGTTCCTCCTTTTATCGATATAATAGTGAGTTATTTGATAACGATCTGACTGGTTCTACTTTAACATGTCAATAGACCAAACATTGGCTCAATAATCAAAGCGTCGGGTTCGACGATCAAAGGATAGGATTCGATGATCAAAGCATAGGATTTGATGATCAAGGCGTTGAGTTCGATGATCAAAGTGGTCTCTATTTTGTATTGGTTGCATCGGTATTGATGTTTTTTTTCTGTTTTAGATTTTTACCCGCAGCGAATTATTTTCTCCGATATCATATTTTGTTCTTGATATATCAGTCATTCCATAAATGTTTCTTTCAAATCGCTCTTATCTCATCTTTCGTAACCACAATCCTGCAAACAGTACCAGCTGACTTCATTGTCGAAATGTTGTTAACATTATCTATATTATCTATATTACTTCAGTAACATTGTGTATGTGTCTCTGTGTGTATGTGTGTGTGCGTGCGCACGCGCGTGTGTGTGTGTTTTCCTGTCACTCACATATTTCACCATTATTTTAAAACATAAATTGACCTACAACTCATTGATAAGTGAATTTTGTTTGGTAGTAAATCTAAATATTCATAACTGTTTATAAAAGCCAATGATTACAACTGAACTAATAGTATTAATGAAACGGTTTGATATATCTAAATTGTATCTTCGACTTTATTGTTCCATTAATGTTTATCATTTCTTTTCTACAATTATATTAACTTCTATCATTCCAAAATTTGAATATTGTCAGAGCTATTATTTTAAGTTGGGTTGTTTTTGTTTGTTTGTTTTTTATTTTGTTCTTGTTTTTGTTTTTGTTTTCTGGTCGTTGTTTTTTTTTTGGGGGGGGGTCTTTGAAAATCATTTGTGTATTCAATCGTCAATCGTCGCTTTTCACGTCCGTTTTTCCATGCTGGCAAGTGATAGACTAAGCTTATTGAGGCGTATTCCTGTGGAGGAATACTCTTCCTGCTACCAAACTTTACCTGTTTTCCAAGCATAGTATTTTCAATCCACGAGTCCGCAGTCGAACAGATGAAGCTGCATTAACTACAGGACGCCATTTTACTTTATACAATGTTATTGTAAAAACAACACACACACACACACACACACCACACACACACACACACACACACAGTGTTAGATTTAGAACGTAACAATGAAAGCATTGGGGACTATGTAAATAAATCTTCTTTAAAAATACACTTTGAATATCATTCCAGCAATAAATAATATTTTATGAAACATGGAGATTAAAAAACACCTTTGGACGAAAACTGTTAAGAACATTATAGATATGAGCAGTTGTGCCATTATGACAAACCAAGTGGTCATATGTAACTCTCTGTGAACAAAAAAAAAGAACAAATAACAGCGACAAACTAATTTGTGTGTGTCCTTCGATAGACTTCGTGAGCTTCTAATTATCCTTCAAATAGCAACTGAAAGAAAACCTACATGATATATCGGAATAAATATTCACGTATGCGTGTGGTAAGGTTTATGAAACTGTTATGATTTTAGGACTGAGGCTACATCCAGATACTGGGCTGAAATAGTGTCATACACATATCCACATATTTGTATCGAAATAGCTGAATTAGGGAGATTCGAAGACAACTGTCATTGCATCAATAATGATTTTGTCCTGTGTCGTCTCCTTGAATTTTATTACCTTTGGATGATCAACCCAGAGGTGATCTGCAATCGGGAATGATCAGGAATAAAATGCAATCCCACTGGTTCCTGAAAATCAGGGACTAGAGCTGCACCTATTTGGGGTGCAGAGATAAAAGTAATGAGCCTGATGGTACATGTATACATGTTGTTATACATGTACTAGTTAAAAAAAAAAGAAACATTTGAGCTTCCTTTGATCTGATGAGCTAGAAAAGTAGAAAGGAAAGCAGCAGAAATGAAGCTGAAGCAACAAGACCAGTGGAGGCCAGTATCTTGAGAACCCTCTCTTAAGTTTTATGAAAAGGAAAGAGGGGCCACCTCGTACTCAATCCTGGAAGAAGCTGAAAGGGTTCACAGGTACCCGGGTGGAATAGCAATACTATTACAATAAAAGATTTTTAAAAAGAAGAAATGAACTACAGCGAAAAGAATTATGCTAAGGTGTCAGGAAACTCCACCTCCTCAGAAAAGAATTAAGAAAGGTGTCAGGAAACTCCACCTCATCAGAAAAACATCAATGGGTAAAATAGAGCTGCAGGAAAATTGGAACGCAATAGGTACATATATCAAAGAGTCTTTCAACTTTTTAGGTAAAATGCGTTCTTTTTAGAATTCGAAACAAACTATTATCAAATTTTCACCACAGTAATTTGAATACCCAAAGAAAGGGATTCGAGCCTGTTAGAATTTTCCTTATAAATTAAGTCTCAAGAATGATAACGGGTACTACTGTATGCATCAGAACAAGGAACGGCGCAGTATGAGAACGGGGAACACTAAATGTTTTTCTGTGTTTTACAAATCTAAATATCTTGTCACTTAATTCATGAGTACATGCACATTTTACAATAGCAGGATATTTGTTGACGTTCATTGCCTGGGATTCATTCGTCCAGCCAACTATTTCACATTTTAAAGATAAAGAGCAAACAAAATAGTACTAAAATTAAACCACTTAGTACCATCAGTATATGAAAGAAGAAATTCTCTTCCACCAACTTTTGTTGTTATTCGTATCTTTTAATTAGGCATTAATTTATGCTGTACAATAGATGCATTATATACACAGACTTGGAAACGTGTGCACTTTAGGAAATAAGCTGATAACAAGACTTCTTTGTAAAGGAAAGAAGAACAGAGTGATTTCATCTAACACAATATATAATCATTTTGTGAGTCTATTTTCAAAAAACTCAGTATAAATTTATTTTTTTAAATCAGATAAATAAATGATTATCTATCCGTTAGTAGTATTTTCAATAGTAATCTGTAATAACAATACTTTTTAAATTTTCTTAAATATTCATTATACTTAGTGTGCGTGTATATGTATGTGGGTAGGTAGGTGTTCGTGTGTGTGTGTATGTAGACGTGGCTGCGTGTATCAGTGTGAGTACGTAGGTGCACTCACATGTGTATGAGTGTGAGTAAATGTGTAAACAGATGCACGCATGAATATATTCATGCCTTTCTATGTCTAACCTTATCTATATATTTCTTTTGTTAGGGTGCATTGTGTGTCGAATTTATTCTTACGTGATAAGGCTAACAAACAGCAGCGAACACTAAACGAAGATACCAGATTCCTAAGAGAAAGCTCTTAAAATGAAAGCAACAGTAGTGGACCCAATGTCTATTTTGAAACCGTAGTCAGACTGCAAATGCAAATGAACCTGAAAGACAGACTCGACTTCCTTGAGGAGGTAGCGATAAAATCACTCCAGGTGTGCAAAAATAATCATTGTAGTTGCATTTAAAATTCATTGCGAGAACAGACTCAACATTTCTCACCAGCTGAAGAAGGCTAAATATCAGGACTTAGGTCGACGAAACACTTATGAAGGGAAAAAGCACGCTACCTTATTCCCTATTGAAATCTGCAAGGGAGGCTTTCTAGTTATGCCGGTGCGGTACTCCCTGCAGAGGATTGGTTTGAAACCCGGACAACTGAAGAATGTGAGCCAGGGGATAGGCAGAGCAGCTAAAATCAATTCTAGTGGGAAGAGGTTGACAAGAGAACACAAACAGAACTTTTTCCGGGGGCGAGACCACCCGGATGAAACGCTGGTAACCCTGAGATACCAGATTCAGAAGAACAGCTTACAATATTCTTATATCTTCTGCAGTTTCTGCAGGGGATATAAATAAATATCTTCGATGTGTATTTCACCTATAGGAAATAAACAACTTCAACGATTTTATCTCTTCTACGAAATCTAAATATGTTACTTTTTAAGATTTATCTTAAGGAGCGATAAATTAAAGATACTGTTATTTCGGAGAAAATGTCACTCATTTTACTACTTGAGAGTATGTACTGTTTTTCAGTATATATACATTATATCTTTATCTTTTGTTTTGTTATCTGGTTGACACTCGCAACACAATATAGTTAAAATATATAGGCATCAGCATTATTTATTACTGTTGCCATAATTCATCTATTTTTTCTTAATTTACATATACTCCTTATTGTTGGATTTTGTTTATAAAGTAATATATCAAGCTGAGTAAAAAGTAAACAAAATTTTGAAACAAGAAATTCATCACAGTATATTTCAACAATGTGGAAATTTTATTCATGAAAGTAAGTACCATTACAATCAACATATTTTTACCAACGAGTTAAAAGTTTGCTTATTCTGGTAACATAAAAATCTGGAATTCTAGAGCTGATGAACTCTTTGAACGCACTTTCAGCATCGGTTTGATTTTTTAAGTCCTTCTCTCGCAGGAAACTATCAAGGTGCTTGAAAAAGTAGTAGTCGGTAGGAGAAAAGTCTGGGGAATAGGCTAGGAGGGGGAGAACTTTGTAGCCAGGTTCCATCAACTTCTGGAGGGCCATTAGTGAAACGTATGGCCGAACATTGTCATGAAGAATGATTGGCCCTCTCCTGTTGACCAGTTTGGGACGGTGGAATAGCAGCTTTTCGTTCACTTTGGCAATTTCATGGCAATATATTTCTACAGTAATGGTTTTTCAGGGTTTGAGAAGTTAGAGTGAATGAGTCCAGCAGTACACCACCAAACAGTCACCATAACCTTTTTAAAGAGCTCGGTGCGAAGAACGCTTTTTATTATTGTACAGGATCCACTTTTCATCGCAAGTTACAATACAGTCGAGAAATGGATCTGTCTGGTTACGGAGTATAAGCGACGAGCAAATTTCATATCTGCGCACTTTCTGATCTTCATTCAAATCGTGTGGTACCCATTTGTCGAACTATTTTGTTTTTCCGATCGCATGCAAATAGTTGCAGGCAGTTTTCTGGTTAACTTGAAGTTCTTTTGCAGTTCTCGAGTAGTTTTACGTGGATCTTTCTCAATGACGGTTTTTAATTGACCGTCATCGATGACAGATGGGCGTCCCCCACGCTCACGATCTTCAAGCCTCAGGTTTCCACTGCGAAATCGTTTAAACCATTTTCGAGCTGACCACTCACTGGTCATTTCCTCGTTGATATCGAGAGGGATTTTAGCTGCTTTACGTCCTTTGCTCGAATATCGCGCTTTGACAATTCGATTTAAGGTGATTGTAACAACGGTGAAAAAAATCAATGTTAATTTATTGATGCGTTTGGGTAAGTCTATGTCTGTTTTATTAGATAATTGCAAAAAATGTTTAAAAAATTCAAAACTCAGCAAAAATCCCGTACAAATTCGTCATGGTCTAAAACGTTGCTTACTCAACCTGATATATTCCATTTTATGGTTATGTGAAATCCCTATAGAGCTAAAAGATTTTTTTAAAGAATATAGTTCTATCTATATATTGTTTCTTACAAATCACAATGCATGTTTAGAGCTGCTCTTTTCTAAGTCACCGTCATCTTAGAATTGAACTGCCTAACCGCGATTTTACCGCAAATCGCTTTTTACTACCACAGCATCGAAATATTGTCGACATAATAAATGACATCTAGTAGTCTGAATTTTTGGAGATACAATGTAATTTTTATTTATTTTTGTGCAATAACCATTATTAGAAGTTTCCATTAAAAAGTAATCAGGAATTAGTAGTCTTTCAAATCGAAACAAAGAAAGCACCAATTAATGCAAGCAAATTACATCGATCACCTTTTCTCATAATTTTTCATTAATTTTATTGTCTGTTTTAATATTTTGCTTCCTATATTTTTGTAGTCATCAAAATTCACATGTACTTCCTTTATTTGTACTATTTTCATCAGAAATTTAACTGCTACCTCCCTTTTTTTCAAATCAAAGGTATTCTATGATGCATTCTTAATAAGGTTTTACAATTTGAAATTCGATTAACCTCACGCTTCTGCCTTCTATCGATATTAAAATTCATTGATCTTATTCCCTTGTAATTAATTGATTTCTACTTCATTCGCCTCGAAAACTAATGATAATTTATACACATAAGCATTCACAGGTACACATACATAGATATATACATAAATAAGTATATATAATGTGTAAGTACGTACTGAGACAGTAATAGAGTAGTAGACTAAATATTTTAGGGTTTCCAATTCTTTTCTTGCTATTCTGAGTTCAGATCTTGATATGGTATTCATATCTCTCATTCTTTCTTCCAGACACAGAAAAATCTATACCGATTATACAATATGGAAAATATTTAAAGGTTATATTTATTTTTATTATAGCCTCAGGTATGGCTGTGTTTGTTTTCTAAGAACCTTGTTTTGTAACCACGTGGTTTCAGACTCAGTCCCACTGTTTTATATCTTGGGGAATTGTCACTTTTAACCCCGTGCTGACTAATGCCTTGTTAGTGAATTTTGTAGATTGAATGAAGAAGCTCGTCGCATATATGTGCGTGTGTGTGTGTTTGCGTATGTGTGTCCGTGTGCGTGTGTGTGTGTGTTTTTCACTTTATGTTATATTTGTCTCCCGATGCTAGTTTTCTTATGTCCGATCCGGATATCATCATCTGTACTGAATGTTTTACGTACATTAATTACGCAATGGTTTTAAACACAGTAAAGCAGATTCAGTATTGTAGAAATTGTTAACCTGATATTTCATTCAGTTATATTGGGCATGATTCAGAACTTAAGTGAGGCTGGAGTTAACATTTCTTTCAACTATGTGGAAATGAAACAGTAACACAAACAGTGAAGTTTGGAAAACCTCGGTGAACTGTGACGGTAGCTATGCATTCGTTCTCTGTTGAAACCTAAGAAGGTCTTTTTTTTTTGTCTCATAAAATATACAGCTTTTTCGTCTGTCATTATGTTCTGAGTTCAAATTCTGTCGAGGTCGACTTTGCCTTTCATACTTTCGGGGTTGTACTGGGGTCGATCTAATCGACTGGCCCCTTCCCCCAAAATTTCGAGCCTTGAGCCTAGATTAGAAAAGAAAATATAAGATATACACTTTTTATCTACAACCGTAATAACATTACATCGATATAATTATTTCAAGGTATGCATATATATATATATATATATATATATAGAGAGAGAGAGAGAGAGAGAGAGAGAGAGAGATAGATAGATAGATAGATAGATAGATAGATAGATAGATAGATAGATAGATAGATAGATAGATAGATAGATAGATAGATAGCTGTATAAATTTAAATACACAACTGAAAGAGCTACTAATACTTTCATGCTTTTATGATAATTGAACAGGTATATTTATAAAATACGCCGTGTATCTTAAGGCAATCTTTCAGGATCTGTTTATACGTTATACATTTTTAAAACAAGGACACCGGACAGTAAAAACAAAAGGTAAGGAAAAGCGTGAAGAAGATTGGTGCAAAAAATGAAACGTAATCAAGACAACTAGAAACCTCGTCCCCTTTGATTGCAGAAAGTTCATTATATACAAGTGGTTTATAACAAAATAACAGAAAATATGCCAAATTCTGTGAGGCAGCAACTCAATCCTGTAGATTATCAATATGGGTATTCTTGAGATTCATTTTTTTCCTTTTAATTTGTTTCAGATAGGCATTAGACATAGCCCCTATGTAGTTGTAGAGCACTCTCAGTAAATACATGCCTCTACTAGATGAACTGAAAATTAATTTACACATGAAAAGAATCAATATATTCATGATGCTTTTGGTCGATGTAGAATTAGTATATGCGGAGGCAGTATGTGGGTTTCATTGTATGTATGTGTATGTGTGCTCCAACACACATGTCCGTGCGCATGTGGTATTTTCAACGAAGCACTTCTTGCCAGTCGCTTTGTCCGACTTCTCGTTACATTTGGTTGTTGTGGCTAATTTTCTTGGCTAAATTTACTGATGGTGGTTTTGTTCTTGTTTCCGTTGTTAATGTTACTTTATTATATGTTGGGGGTGGGAAGTTAGGAATGCAATTTTTATTAATTTTAATTATTTAATTTTTTTTTATTTTTCTTTCCTTCTTTTCATTGTCGCCATTTGTTTCTTCTATACAAATCTTTTTTCATCATGATATGCAGATTAAACATATTGGGGATGGTCGCTAAGAACACATTCTTTGTGCAACTCATTATAAATTAAAATAATGCAATTTGTTAATGCATTATTTCCTGTGCATATTGTTTATGCAATTGCACAAATAAAAAGGTAACGTGGCACTGTTGTTTGAATGTTATGATTAGGTAGCGTAGGAAAAGAGGACAAGGTTATGAGCACTCTACTATTTAAAATAAACAAAACAATTAGCATATTGGTTCATTGGAGAAGAGTATTAGCTTTTGTTTTGATTAGCAATAAAAGCTCTGTATTTCACTTGATTGAATGTGGAACACGAGCTGTTTATTATTTTTTTCTTCTTTAGAGGGATTTATTACTCTATGTGAAATAATATTGGTTTTAAATGTTGACACAAGACCAGCAATTTCGGAGGGAGGGATTAGTTGATTACATTGACCCAAGTACTCAACTGGTACTTATTTTATCGACGCCGAAAGGATGAAAGGTAAAGTCGACCTCGGCGGAATTCAGACTCAGAACGTAAAGACGGACAAAATACCACTAAATATTTTGTCTAGCGCGCTAACTCCCCTGCTGTTTCACTGTCTTCATGTAAAGTAATATACATTGTCAACTGATATGAGTAGGAACTTGCATAAACTTTTACAGTTTTAATATTGTTGTTGATGGTGGCACTGGTGCTGGTGGTAGTGGTGATAATGTCGCTGGTACTAGTAGTACTAATGGTGCCGGTGGTGCTGGTGTTAGTGCTACTGGTGGTAGTGTACTGATGGCTGTGATGGTGGTAGTGATGATGGTGGTGGTGGTGGCGGTGGTTACGCTGCTGCTGGTGATGATGATGAGGAGGAGGAGGAGGATGCGGCTGGTGGTGGTGGTGGTAGTGGTTGTGTTGGTGGAGGTGGTAGTATATTTTAAAAATACATAACCATTACTCGCAAGGGACTACGACCTGGTAGCAAATACCATGATGTCCTCACTAGTTTCAGGCACCTGTGTATTTATGAGCCAACATAGACAGACACTGGGCCTGGCACCCTTCATCTAACGAAAGATCAAGCATGTGATAGATTGAGGGTGAGAGGACAGCACCTACATTATGTTGGTATTCGTTTTCGGTTGAGCAGACAAGAGCAAATAGAAACAACACGTATGATTTTGAAGGATAATAGAACTACTCTTACTCGAAACTCGAGCGATTGCGTACAGGCCTCCTCGGTGGTTTAATACGCTACTTATGCAATATTAGTGTTTTCTTTAAACTAGGCACAAGAGCAATGTTAATTGAATCGACACGGATATATTACTAGTGTTTATTTTATCAATGCAGTGGTTTAAAAAGGTGCAGATTGTTGTGTCTCTATGGCCGCTTTACTATGATATTAAAAGCGTCGTTTTTCTCTCCGTGGTTTTGTTATAATGGTTTCAAATTCGTTATTTGTAAAAGAGAAATGATAATCATGAATCGATGACCCTGACTGGAGACAAAAAGTAATATTGATTCTAGAAATTGAACTCTTACGTTTGAATTATCCTGGTGATTTAATTTGTTTACTTTTTTGTTATAAACGTTGCTTAGTTCCAGTTCATCTTTGGTCGAACACCGCTATGGTCAGATGCTTTCCAGCCATGACCTGTCTGTTTATATATCAAAATTTTCAAAAATATCCTTCTATATTTTAGATTGTAGAATGTAATGTTTTTGTGTAATTACGCAACTGTTGGCAGCAGGGCGTACCACAACCCTGTAGATTTTCGCTCGTTAGGTTTATAGATTTCTCTCCAAATTAATCAGTTTTGTTTAGATAATCAACAATGTTTTCAATATTGTATAATTTTTAACACATCAAAGATAATGTTATCATGCCACCCGTCCTAAAATATACTTTATTACAAAATCATGAAAAATGTAAACCTGTGTATGATAATATATGAGTGTTTTTTCATAGTTAAAATTACTCTAGGTCGATGCATTTGTTTTAATCTCAATACACGGTTTCAGATCAAATCACTTTCCAAACAAGTGAAACTCAAGAACAGAACAAAATCGATTCTTTTTAATTAATTTTAAAGATAATATATTTTCAATTTCCTGCCTATGGAGTTGCAGATGTTAATGCATTGAACTGACAAAGTCATGAGAAAGCCTGATAGAATACCTTGCACTATTTGTTCTGGTTATCTGCGCGTTGAGTTCAAATCCCGTCTGCTCTTTATTGCTCATCTCATCAAATAACCCTTTTCACCAAAATGTTCGTCTTCTGTCACATTTAAAGATTATTAGGGCTATCGGTTGCATAATCGTTAGAGTATCGGTAAAATGCCTTCTGGTACTTGTTCTGATTTTCGGCCCTTTCTGAGTTCACATCTCGCCATGGTCAACTCTATCATTCATTCTCTCGGTATCGGTAATTTAACTGTGCACTGCTAAGTACTGACCCTTCTTTATTCTTACCTTTGTCTTTCTCTTTCTTTCACACTCTTGGAAATGTTTATAGCCGATAAAGATGGCAGGGGAGGCACTGGCAGCGGTGTGGGTAGTAGAAAATGTGGCTGCGGCGGCGGCGGCGGCAACGGTGGTGGCGGTGGCGGGGCGACGGTGGCGATGGCAACGGAAGTGATGGGGGCGGTGGTGGCAGGGAAGATAGTGGCAAAATAGACAATGAATGAATAAAACGGGGGGGAGAAAGAAAGAAAGAAAGAAAGAAAGAATGAAAGAATGAAAGAAAGAATGAAAGAAAAGTATAGCAGGAGAATACGATCCAGGTAAAAAATACAAAGACGCGAGAATGTTGTTTATGACAATATCCTCCAAATTCCATTATAAAAATAACGCCTTCTTTGTAAAATATTTCATTTGTGTGTGTAAGTGTGTGTGTGTGTGTGTGTGTGTGTGTGTGTGGGTGTGTATGTGTGTGTGCGTGTGTGTGTGTGTGTGCGTGTGTGTGTGTGTGTGTGTGTGTGTGGTGGGGATTTTGGTTCGATTTTTTTTTAATTTCTAAATATCTCGACTTTGTTGAACATCTCAATCGAATATTATAATTGCTTGTTAGGAAACAAATATCTATGTTCAGAAGTGAAGACAATACATTTTACTGACAGAGATCGCTAAATATTAATGGAAATAAATTATACGTATTTGCTTCGATATGAAAAGGAAGGGGGTTGTCGGGAGAGGCTTAGTTTCAGAGCATTAGAGAAGAGTTCTTTATTTTTAATTTGTCCAGGTTTTATATTTGAGTATACGTGATTGTCTAAGATGTAGAAGTTTTCAAGGAAAATACCGTCGATTCTGACATATTGTGGTCACATATCGGGGGTCACATATCGAGGGTCACATATCGGGGTCAAATATAGGAGCAAGAATTTTTCTATCTCTTCTTTTTCGAAGTGTTTAAAACTTCTGTTGTCAGGACAATACGACTTAAACATAATTGCTTTTCTATCCGTTTCAACCGTATTGGAGGAAGGTGTTATTTTAATATCAACGTCTTCTTCCTACATCATTTAAAAATATTCCTGTAGCATGTCTACAGGAATATCATTATTTTTCGTTGCCATTGCAGCAGCCGCCGAAAACTTCGCGGGGTTGTTTTCCCCATTAACATTGACCATGTCTGTGTGTGTAAATAAACATAGCCTGGGGATAGTAAAAGTAAATATACAGGCGTAGGAGTGGCTGTGTGGTAAGTAGCTTGTTTACCAACCACATGGTTCTGGGTTCAGTCCCACTGCGTGGCACCTTGGGCAAGTGTCTTCTACTATAGCCTCGGGCCGACCAAAGCCTTGTGAGTGGATTTGGTAGGCGGAAACTGAAAGAAGCCCATCGTATATATGTATATATATATATATATATATATATGCGTATGCGTGTTTGTGTGTCTGTGTTTGTCCTCCTAGCATTGCTTGACAACCGATGCTGGTGTGTTTATGTACCCGTTACTTAGTGGTTCGGCAAAAGAGACCGATAGAATAAGTACTGGGCTTACAAAAGAATAAGTCCCGGGGTCGAGTTGCTCGATTGAAGGCGGTGCTCCAGCATGGCTGCAATCAAATGACTGAAACAAGTAAAAGAGTAAGGAGTATACACAATACAAGTTTGTATATAGTAAATCCAATATTCGAATAACAAACACAAAAAAATCAATGCGAGGACGTGGTACATGTAAAGTATTAGCAGACGCTCAGGGAAGGAAAGAAAGGTGGTTTTACGTTTCGAGCAAAGCTCTTCTTCAGAGACAGGAAAGTCCAATAGAAAAAGATGACAGAGTGA
>NC_043002.1:52371613-52389113 GCF_006345805.1 Octopus sinensis | reverse complement strand
ATACATGCCAGAAGGCATTATACATACATGCCAAACGCTAAGAGGGACATCAGTCATTTCTACCAAAAATATTACTAATCCCACCGAATGCAATTTTTCAAAGTAAGACATTTAAAAA
This sequence comes from Octopus sinensis, assembly GCF_006345805.1. Taxonomy (NCBI): domain Eukaryota; kingdom Metazoa; phylum Mollusca; class Cephalopoda; order Octopoda; family Octopodidae; genus Octopus; species Octopus sinensis. Next base: position 52,388,995 of record NC_043002.1, on the reverse strand, counting down.
TATAGACCTGTATCACAGTGATTTCATACTACGTAATCATCAGCAGGCCTGAATGTATTATAAATAAACAACGACCCTGCCCCGCTTAAGCCGATCAGCTAACTGATCAACATCAACGAAGCACATGGGTGAGTTTACATATATTACATCCGGGTAAATGGCAAACTTTTACGAATTGCATTTCGGGAGAGGAAAAGTTTTTTCGGAATAAAAATTTAGCAATTAAGGACAACTACTTAATAAGGAAAACTTAACAAGAAATTGTCAGGTAGATAGCGTAAAAACCTCATAAGAGAATTTCGAAAATAATTATTTCTTATTGAACATATTAATTTATATATAGAGGGCATTATACATACATGCCAGAAGGCATTATACATACATGCCAAACGCTAAGAGGGACAATCAGTCATTTCTACAAAAATATTACTAATCCCACCGAATGCAATTTCAAAGTAAGACATTTAAAAATATAGACCTGTATCACAGTGATTTCATACTTACGTAATCATCAGCAGGCCTGAATGTATTATAAATAAACAACGAGCGTTTGGCATGTATGTATAATGCCTTCTGGCATGTATGTATAATGCCCTCTATATATAAATTAATATGTTCAATAAGAAATAATTATTTTCGAAATTCTCTTATGAGGTTTTTACGCTATCTACCTGACAATTTCTTGTTAAGTTTTCCTTATTAAGTAGTTGTCCTTAATTGCTATATATATATATATATACACACACACACACACATGCACACACACCACACACACACCAAAGTTCCGCAATATTTTTTTTTTATTGTAATAGAAATAAAATTAACGAAGTATCCACTATATTTCTTCTCCATTTTCTTTTATTAACCTCATATATATATATATACATATTCATATATATATAATATATATATATATATATATATATATATATATATATATATATATATATATATATATACATATACATATACATATACATACATACAAACTTATATACGTACATACAAACATACATACATACATACATACAAACGATATCCTTTGATGTATTTGTTCTACGAGTCCCAAATACTCCCTTGTCACTTTTGTCATCAGAAACGCAGTCAACCAGTGACTAATGTGCTTAAAAGCAGTATCTAATGGCACTCATGTGATATGAAAATATATAAACATATGTTTGCGATATGAAAATATATAAATATATGTTTACATTTCCATTAATGGTTTTGTATCGCGGTTTTGGGGGTGGGGTGCGGTAAAAACATATTTTTGTGAGTGTCCGTATGGGGAATGATACATAGGTGTAATTGCAATGCAATTTACTTCAATAATTATTAAAGCGAGGTGAACCGTGAAAATTAGAGCAATTTAGTTCCAAGCGAGAAAATACAGGGTTGTTATATTTTACTGGAGGAGGATTCAAATTTTTTCATTCTTTATTCTGAACTAAACCTGTCATTTTCAATATTATTTCTATGCTTCTATTTTATGAATTGGTAGAATCTTTTTTTTAAATTCTTTAAAAAAAAACTTTAAGTATTGAGACTTATTTCTCTTCTCTGAGTTCCAATCAGTTCTGCACTGACTTTGCTCGTCATTTTTCATGGCGTCGAGAAGCCATGAATTTATTACATGGCACCAGTCAACAGTGCTTTGTGACGTATTGGCACAAATCTGTATTTATGTTATTATTACAGTTGATGTGGTTGTTGTTACCGTCTTGTTAGAAGTTGATTGACAGAATCGTTTGTGGTATTTGTTCCAGCCCTTCAAACCCTAACTTCACATTTTAATCTTCCTAAATCTATCACATTAAAATACCATTCAGCAACTGGGATTTTTATAATCGTCTGTTCCCTACCCCAAACTTCAGGTCACGTTCCGATTTAAGAAATTAGTATTCTTTTCTATTGACCCTGAAATGATGAAAGGCTAAGTCGACCTCAGCGAAATTTGAACTCAGAACGTAAAGACAGACGAAATACCTATTTCTTTACTACCCACAAAGAGGCTAAACACAGAAAGAACAAATAAGGACAGATAAACGGATTAAGTCGATTACATCGACCCCAGTGCGTAACTGGTACTTATTTAATCGACCCCGAAAGGATGAAAGGCAAAGTCGACCTCGGCGGAATTTGAACTCAGAATGTAGCGGCAGACTAAATACCGCCAAGCATTTCGCCCTTCGTACTAAAGTTTCTGCCAGCTCGCCGCCTTAGGAAAAAATTAATATTGTTGATATTAGTGTTGTTGTTTGATATTAGTATTGTTATTTTGTCCTAGGTCAGAACTATGAGCAATGATGTTTTAGTTATGACCATCATGCCTATTTTGTCATGCATAGCACATCTAATATTATACTATTGCATGTCCTTTCCTATTTGGAGACGGAAGCATGTGATATGATGAACACTTGGTAAATATTTCTTGCAGGTCGAGCAACCATATGGAGGATACACATTAAATTGCTTTATTCTGATAGTAATATATTACCGTGGATTGGCAGAACTGTTGAGTAACGGATAAAATCTATTTAGCTGCTTACGTAACAGCCCTTACTTCAAGTCCTGTCGATTTATCTTGTTTTTCACCCTTCCACAGTCGCTTTAGTCGACATACACTTCCCGTAAAATATGTGGCCTATATGCATAGGATAGAATCTATATATTAAGGTAAATATTTTTTTATTTTCTCCTTGTAATTTGCATTTTTTATTATTATTATTATTATTATTATTATTTATTATTATTATTATTATTATTATTATTATTATTATTATCATTTTTATTATAATTATTATAATGATTATTATTATTATTATTATTATTATTAGAGCCGTGAGACGATAGAATTGTTAACAAGTCGGAGGTTAAAAACATGACACCGTTGAAGAGTTGCTGAAGTAGAAGCAGATCAACAAGATTCCGAACTAATCTGGTCCGAATGCTTGCAACAGAGTGCACCTCAGAACTACGTGTTATTAAATGGGGTGATAGATTATGTATACAGTACAAACAGGTACTTCCTAAAATACCATTTTGAAATGGCTTCTTCCAGAAATGATTATTCATAACATAAATTTTTTTTTAAATGCACAAAGTTCCCTTTTTTATGGGTAATTAATGAACTGATATTTTTGGTGGATTACTATTAAAGAAAATACAATGGCAGCTGGCTAGCAGAATAGTTAGCACGGCAGACAAAATGCTTCACAGCATTTTTCCAGCTCTACATTCTGAGTTCAAATGCCGCTGAGGACAACTTTGCTTTTCTTTATCGAGGAGATCAATAAAAAAAAGTGCCCAAAGTGCTTTGGGGTCGATGTAATCAGCTTACCCTTCCTTTAAAAATTTCTTATGTTTTGCCAAACATTAGAAAGAAAGACGGCGAGCTGGTAGAATGGTTAGCGAAAAGGACGCAATGCTTAGCGGTATTTCTTGCGGTTTTTTACTGTCTTAGTTCAAATATCGCGGGGTTGACTTTGCATTTCATCCTTCCGGAATCAATAAAATAAGTACCAGTTAAACACGGAGGTTACTATAATCGACTAACCATCGTCTCCAAAAATTGCTAGCTTTCAGCCAAAATTTGAAACTATGAAAGGCGGCAACTGGCAGGATATTTAGCACTACGAACAAATTGCTTTAGCGGGGTTGATAAAATAATACCAGTTGAGCACTGCGATCACTGTCAGCGAACAGCCCACTCATCGAATATTTCAAGTCTTGCTATCGAAAAAGAATATTTCAACAAGAACTTAATTCAAAGAAACATTGAAGGAGCAGTGCTCATGGCTCTTCGTTTTCTTCAGAGCCTCCAAGATTGATGGCAGGGACAAAGAAGGAGCTATCTGAAACCCGAGAAATAGTTCCAGTGCTTGAAGCAAAGTTGAATCCGCTAGAGCAACGGGCATTTTAAAGGAGGCCATATATTAAGCCAACCACTTAAATTTCAAAAGTTTAAGAGAGGAACTCGATCCATCACTATGTTTATCCATTCCAGAAGTATTACAAACTTCTGCAATTCGGTCTAAGTTTTAATTCAAATACACCGAAATTGTTTGAACATCAAACCATTATTCAATATCCTGGGATAATGCCAAAATCTCTATTTCATTACATCTTCCTATCTATCAATCCACTCTTACTCCCCACTCTCTCTCCCTTCTCTCTCTCTCTCTCTCTACATATATATATATATATGTATATACATAAATATATACATATATATATGTGTGTGTGTGAGTACATATATATATTTAAATACATGTATATATACAACACATATATGTGTGTATGTGTATATATATGTATATATATATACATACATACATACATACATACATACATACGTACATACATACATACATACATACATACATACATACATACATACATACATACATACATATACATATATATCTCCACACATATCTTGATAGTGTTAGCAAAAATGATTATATTAGATACAGAAGGCAAGTGTTATAGCAAAATGCTGCAGAAGTAATGAAACTATATATCATTTGTTCAAGTCTATTGGAATAAGAGGTTTCGTTTATGAGCTGCAACCTGTTTGTCATGCACGACTATCGCAAATAGTCTCGATTAAGGAAAGTGCTTAATGGAAAGTGATAAAATCTCAGAGAAACATTTATGGATAACAATATTCTGCTATTGACTGCACACCACCAGTACAAACTTCCTCTATATGGCCGCTCTATTTGCATAAATAGCAGCAAAATCTCACAGAAATCACGCCCCTTGTTTCATGAAGAAAGGGTTCATTGGACAACGTGGGTCTAAATATTTCCCAAAAAATCTGAATGGTTAGTGCTGGAATGTATTTTACCACAATTTTAATTGGTTAGTGTTAACCTTGGGTTAAACAGCAACAAGTCAAATATGTTAAACATACGGGGAGATAAATTTTTATCATGAATTGAAGTTTTGTTTAGAAAAAATAGAACAGTGTGATGATCTGTTAAGATGATCATATATTCTGTTGTTTGTGTTTACTCCCTAGATCAACCTTGAAGAAGCTGCTCTATCGTAAAATACAGTCCAGTCGCGATCATGACATTGTTTTAGGGCTACCAAAAGGACATTATGCTCTGGGCATGGTATTAAACTTCATCCGGCAGTAGGGTTCCAGCTTGAGAATTCAGAAATTTTGGGGAATTTGAAGTTGCCACTACTTTCAGTTCAGTTCTGGAACCGGGATGGTAATACTTATCAATGGTTCCAGTTAAGGGTCAAATAGCAAAAAAGGTGTTCTGTATGTAATGCATGTAGGAGTTAGGGGTTGGCCTAACGTTATGACGACAAGCCCTGATAACACGTAAACCAGCTATCTTGGCTATAGGTTAAAAAGGTCTTGTTCCCCAAGACGTAAACTACAAATAAACGCTGAAAGCAATGAAAAATCACTGCTTTATCTTACCCAAGAAAAATCATGAACTTTTACACAATGGCATGGAGGTTCATGGCTTCCGACATCTGTTTACTCGATACATGGAGAAAGAGAAAGAAGAATAAGAAGAGAAAGGGCAAGGACTACATTATCTATTGCGTCCAGCCTTTTTTAAATAGGATTAGCATTGAAGCAGGTCACTAGCCTCCACGAAGAACACTGGATAATGCAGTCTTAAAAGCAATATGCCGAAATGAAAAATAACCAGATGGTTACGGCTAGAATCATTTGATCACAAGTCTGACATGTGATGCAACATCAATATGATCTTTATTCATTATTTTAAAATGTCATTCTTTAAAGCAATTCAGATTTCTGGTCATGCCACAACAATATTGCAGTAGTTTGGAAGCGCTGAGAGAAGCATACCATCGCCGTACACAGATTTCTGTCTCTGTGTTGACATGTAGCAATTAGTTGATTGCCAACTTTTCCATTTCTTGCAGCAAATGTCGGCCATTTTAATTGACGATTTTTGTTCTTGTTTTCTATACTCGTTCTTATATTGCACCATCATAATTGCAAAACTTTGTTTACTTTATCTTTTGAATTTTAGCTAAAAGCAGTATTTTTTTAATCCTCAATATCACTATAATATAGACAGCAATTTGAGCCGAGAGAGTATGATTCCACTGAACAACTAGATCAAAGTTTCGTGTCTTTGCACCAACACAGCATTGTGCTTCTGCCAAGATTCTCAACACTTGTGAACTAGTCCCTCATGATGTCTATCTAGCTAATAATTATGAGCCAGCAGTACACAATTCACTGCTGAGAGGAGAAGGAGCACTATGTAATTAGTGAACGTTTCATTAGCTCATGTTACTAAGTTCAAAGCATGATTGAAGCTATTTGTGGCTGTGATTCAACTAGTTCTATCCTTGATAGTTAGTAGCAATTTATATTAATAAATGATTCATCCCTTTAAGAGTTTAAGTATGGTTATGTGATTCATACAGATTTATGTATCTGTATGAAGGTACATATATCTGTGTGCGCATATGAATGTGTGGATTTTAACCTAAAACTCCTTCTGGACAATATGTGTAACGTTGATGTTAAATATGATAACGTGACATGATTCTTTTGAAGTTCATTAAAGAAGTATTTTAAATCGCGTGAGCATCGGTAATAGAGAGAGATTGAAGCATACGCACACCTAGAGAAGTGAGAAAGACAGAGAGAAGATGCTGCACAGAGAAAATTCATTTGTTCAAAACTCTTACAATAATGTCCATTATGTGTAAGGAAAAGTTGCTATTCCATGCAACGGAAACAATTATGAATAATTGAATGCATACAGGAAAAAGTGCATACAGGCAAGCGCAGCTGGTGCAATGAAGCTCTGTTATTATTCAACGCAACCGTCTTTATCAGTTTCTTAAATCTTTCACACATTATTCAAAACGCCACTTTTTATTTTGCTATGACTTAATTGATCTGGACGAAAGAGGCACGTATGCCGAAGGTTTTAGCAGCCCCACTATGACGAGTGAGATCGACACGGCTCACATCCATCTAGAACCGCTGCAAGTCGACAGATGTAAGCAAAGCATGTTTACAAATGGGGAATCCAGAAAACTGACGTTCGGGGGAAGAAGGACTGGAAATATTTGTGTTGGGGATCTAGACTGAAGGCAATACCAGTGACAACAGGAGGAGAGATGATAGAGGCAAGATTGCTGAAGTAGAGGTTATACGAGACTAGCGAGCATGCTGGAGCAGAGGTCACAATAGTAGAAAGTCAGAGAGGAACAGAAAGAGCACGTCCATGCTGAAAGCTACAGTGTGTGTTCATGAGTGAGACATAAATCCATTGTGCTGACCGGTTTCACTCCAAATGCCGTCTCGCGCGCCAGTATATGTAGTGGCAGCTGTGTCCCAGATGTGGCAGCAATACACCAGTGTAAGCTTCCTAGAGTATAAGATGGTGATGGAAGTTGAGGTATTTTCTGGCTATGAAGTGAAAGACCAATCTTTATCTATTTTCTATGTCGAAGATATACATTGGACAGTAGACATCCTGTGATATTGAGGCCAAGCATATTTAGCGAACTGGCAGACGCAATAGGATATCGCACAAAATACCTTAACGTATACATTCTGATTCCTTGGGATCTAAGTTTAGATTCCACCATGATCGATGTGACCTTTCGTCCTCCAAAGTTACATAAATAAAGTAGTAACCCAACCTAGACTCGTTAGAGTGTCGGTGAGATACGCCAGATCTAAGATCAAGTCTAGTGACGGCCGTCATGGGTTTTATACATAAACCGTTGTCTGGTTTAAAATAAGCACCTGATCCAAGGTTGTCTTTGAGTCACGTCTCCCGTTTAAATAAACCTACTGCACACCCAGCAGTTGCGCAGACATTGAATGGGTATAATGACCATTGCCCTCCCCGCTTGACTAAAAAAATGTAGCTGTAAAATTTCTACATTCCCTCTCCCTCATTCTACTCACGTTCAACCTACGCACCTTTGATTTTGCATAGAAATATGCAACCTTAATTAGCAGCAACATAAAAATCTCAGCAAACGCTTTATGACCTCTTTATACTCCAATACCTATCAACTTGAAAAATATATTTTCCCTTTGTACGTAGAAATAATTATGTACGTATACATATACATATATACATACATAAATACAAACACACAAACATACATATAAATATATATACACATATATATATATTAACATATATTATATATACATACCACCACACACACACACATATATATACGTATATGTATGCATGGATAGATGGATTAACATGCATACATACATATTATATAATTATATATATATATTATATATATATATATATATATATATATATATCATATATATATCATATATATATCATATATATATATTATATATATAAAGTTCGTGCATATGATTATTTTCTAATTATGATTTATATATATATGCATATATTACATGTACCTATATGAATAATACATACATAGGCATTTATGTATTCACAAACACAAACACATGCACACACACACACACACACACACACGCACAAACTAACTCGTATTACATTAAGTCTGTTTTATTCATCAGTATTTCATCCGAAATTCAATTAAATGTGATTTACGACTAGATTGAGCATTTATGGCAATACCAGCCTATATATTCAAAGCGATATATATATATATATATATGTGTGTATGCGTGTGTATACATATATATATATATATATTGCGTGTGTATACATATATATACATATATACATACATACATACATACATACATACATACATATATGTGTGTGTGTGTATATATGTGTATATATGTATGTATATATATGTTATTTGCACTGTTGGTGACGTCCTGTACCTATATATATATATTAATTATTTTGTATATACATGTGTGTACGTGTGTGTGTGTCAGTGATTAACATCTTGTGTGTATGTGTGTATATAGTTGAATAGATAGGTATACATGTAGCTATATACATATGTATATGTATACGATGTATTCCCAACAACGGCCGCATAGTTTATTGATGCCAGAACATAATCAATCAAGAAGTAATGGCTTATCCTAGAAAACGCCCAATAATAATCGCTGGTCGTTTGGTGTCTTCAGCTTAAAGTATAATTAAATGCCAAATTATTATTTAATTATATTGTTGTTCTTTGAAAAATCTTCGCCTTCTGATTCTATGTCAGCACAATATATCTTCAGTGAATATATCAATATATGCGTGTAACTACGTGTATGTATGTGTATCTATGTATCTATGTATATTTAATTTATAACTTGGGAAAACATAGCATACATTTAATATGATCGTTCTATGTATTTTTAGGATTAAATTTGCGTTGTATGTATAAATAGGTATGCATATGTTTATATGTCTTACATCTCCGCGTATACCAATATATATATATATTTAACAAATTTTGTGTATGCGGTTATTCAAATAACTTATATGTACAGTTTTTGTGATATCTTTGCAGATTTTTTAATAAATATATATATATATATATATATATATATATATATATATATATAATATAACAAAGAGGATGTTTCCACGCAGGAAAAATATAGAGAAATGTCTTGTTGAAAATGCACCTAAAATTCAAGATCTTGTAAATGTTTAAATTACAGTTATTTACATATATACCAAACTAGTTTCAACAATATTTTTTCTTTATCAATGGTAAAAGTTTAAATTTATGAATTAGAAAAACATCTTTAAGAGTCTCAATGTTGACAAATTATAATGTTGACAATTATAATGTTGGCAAATTAACATGTTCAAAACATATATTTAGCATTATGACTTAGGAAGACAGGTGCAAGTTTGAATGTTCATAGCAGTCAATAATATTAAAACTTCAGATAGTTTGAATGTACAACGTTCATTAATGTTAGTAGTGATCGACAAGCTATACTGAGTTAAGAGGGGGGAAAAGCAAGGGAGAAATAAAAAGAGTAAAAAAAGGGAATTTGGTTTACAGTTTCTCTTATCCTCTTTCTGTAGACGCTTTTGTTTGTAGTGGTATGTTTTGGGATCAGATGTATTTATAATTTTTCCGCGGACGGATCTGATTTTTGATTCTTTAAAATACTTGTGACGTTTCTTTGGTGGTCAAGCTTGTCGTTCTGCTTGTTTGGCTTCTCTGTGGAGACGTTCATCAGTCGTTTCGGTTTGTTGGTTGGCTGGTTGGCTAGTTGGTTTGGTTTGTTTTGTTGGTTGGTTGGTTTGTTGGTTGGTTGGTTGGTTCGTTGGTTGGTTCGTTGGTTCGTTCTTTCGTTAGTTCGTTCGTTCTCATAAAGGATCATTTCTTTGTATTTGCTGAAGTTAGGTTTTGATTGGTCTGAAGTTAGGTGGCGTCATCAACTGGTGTTTTTTAAAATTTCATTGGACTAGATGTAGGTAACGTCGGCAACTGGTGTTTGTATGGTGATTTCGAGTAGATTTTGAAGACGAAAACTCAAAGAAGCTTGTCATGTGTGTGTGTACGAGTTGTGTGTGTGTGTGTGAGTGTGTGTGTGTGCGTGTGTGTGTGTGTGTGTTGTGTGTGCGTTTGTCCAAAACCATTACTTGACAACTGATACCGATATGTTTACGCCCCTGTAACTTAGTAGTTCGACAATAGAGACAATAGAATAAGACCGAGATCTTAAAAAAATAAGAACTGGGGTCGATTGGCTCGACTAAAGTTCTTCAAAGCGGTGCCTCAGCATAGCCGCAGCCTAATGACTGCATCAAGTGAAAGATAAAAGATACCTCTTTATATGTATATACATATCAGTGGATGGATGGATGGATGGATGGATAGATAGATAGATAGATAGATAGATAGATAGATAGATAGATAGATAGATAGATAGATAGATAGATAGATAGATAGATAGATAGATAGATAGATAGATAGACAACTGATTAAAAACCCACCATGACTGGAACAGTGAGCTGCGTTCTAAGAATCGTCTAAGTGAAATAAATGTGAAGAAGACCGACCCAAAATCCTTTGTCCCTTGGTCGCTGTCTCTTCTTGTTCATTTGTGTATCGTCTACTATTTCGATTATCTTTTACCTGACGCAGACGCGATTTGAATTTGCTGAAGTATACTGCAAAGAAAGAAATTTGAATTGCCGAGATATTGCGATGCACATAAATAAGGATTTTGGTCTAATGAATGGTGATCCTTAACATATGACTGAGGCGGAGATCTATCATATATCTCACATATGTTAATCAATGTACGCACATACATAGACACACACACACACTCACTAATATGTGTATATACATACACATAGGCCTGTGTGTGCGTGTCTATGTAACACACATACACACAAACACACACATATATCTATATAAATATATTTATATATCTATCTACAACACGAACAACAACACCAAGAACCATCATGATGGCAACATGAACGAACACACAAATACACAAAGATACAGGAACATCAAAGTGGGGATCGAGGACAGCAGCAGTAACGACGGGGATGCGGATGAGGGGAAGGTCAACTTACCAAAGATTGATGCCACTACGAACAGCAGTAACGGTAACAACAACAATAACAACCACAATTGGGGATGGCAACAAGAATAACGAAAGCAACTATGAAAACATGCAAACCAACATAAACATTACTGACAACAATAATACACATAGAAACACCACCAGCAGCACCAATAACAGAAACAGACACAACGAAAGAGATGTTAACCAGAGAAATAATAGGGTAAAAAGTAGTACAACAGGTATAAATGAGACTAACCCTTTTTACGCCCTATCCTTCAATCCATGTGATAAGTCATCCGATATATATATATATATAATATATATGTGTGTGTGTGAGTGTGTGTGTGTGTGTGTGTGTGTGTGTGTGTGTGTGTGTGTGTGTGTGTGTGTATGTATGTAGGTATGTATGTATGTATGTATGTATGTGTGTATATATATATATACATATACAGTTTCCGCAGCAAATAATTCAGGAGAAAAATATTTGCGAATATATTATTGACACTATTATTATCAAGGTTAACAATTAAATTAATAACAGAATCAATAATATAGATGATTGCAGGCCCAAAAAAAGCATTCAATATCTAAAGGATTAAAGTTTATACTAATCAAAGGGCATACTGAGTATGTCTACCTGCTGGAAATAATACTCAAAAGTCTTATTTAAATAGCCAATTTAAATAAGAGTTTTGACTGTTATTCCAGCAGATAGACATACACAGTAAGTCCTTTAATATAAATTATAATACATTATATATATATATATATATATAAGATATATATATAGATATATATATATATAATATTATAATATATATATTATATAATTAATATATATTATAATAGATATATATAGATATATATATATATACGCACATACACACGCACAAATATATTATCTATATAATTATAAAATGTATTATAATATATATCAATCAAAGGGACATACTGAGTATGTTACCTGCCGGTATATATATACACACACTCACACTAAACAGTAAAACTAGTCGCCACACCAAAGTGGCTGTTGAATGTTAGTACCAGTTTAAGCCCAGGGAGATTCTCCGTAGCTGGTTATCGGTGCAAGGCTCTGCACCCTTTATATACAATATATTGCTAGCAAACCTCTACTACCCTCTAGCAACTAAGAAGATCGCGAGACTGACTCAGTTTCGAGTTATTTGGCTCATCTTCAGCCGCGAGTACCTGCGACCAGAGTGATACCCAACAATATATTCTAAACAAAGTGACCATCGGTCACTGATTTGCACTGATATTTATATATATTATATATATATATAATTTTAATCCAAACGGGAAACGAAAAAAAACAACAACAATGAACAATTACAGTATATTATTAATAGGCGATCAGGAAAAGGCAGCAGGGAGGTATGACGTTTCGAGCGGAGCTATTCGTCGGAAACATAAAGAAGGAAAGAGGGAAAGAAAGATCCCAGAGCGGGCAACAGGGAAAGAGAAAAAGACGACTGGTGTTACGAGTTGCACATGGGTGAAAGGCTGGAGTTTGCTGCGGAAACTGTATATATATATTAATATATATATATATATATATATATATATATGTATGTATGTATGCATGCTTGTACTATGTATGTATTCATGCAGTATGTACTTATATATATATATATATATTATAGTCGTGAAAGAGTACTTCCATTGCAGCATTCCATCGAGATGGAGTTTATCTACTCTCTTGAACTGGAGTCTCATAGAAGATCAAAATTCAGCTGGTGTAGAAACTCTAGGTATCACACCGGTAAATCCAATGCGTGCGTCTGGTGAAGATTAAAATATAATCCAAGTAAGAAAACAAAAATTTCGCAGTTATTTGCAACCTCAACTCTTTCAACTCGGGAACTACAAGAATCAACACAAACCTCTGGAAACTCCAGAAATCTCTTAGTAGCAGAAAAATCTTCCTCAAATTATATCCTATACAATGAGACGAATCAAACGCATGCACTACTTACCATACATCCGGAATGAAACAACAAACGCAATTCACCTTCAGTGAATTGTAGTTCTAAACATTTTAAATCGAACTTTACTAAATTACACTATGAATACAGTTTCCCAATCGCTGAGAGATATGCATGTGATGGGGACGGGTGCGCGCGCGTGCATGTATGTGCGTGTGTGCATGTTTCTCGATATGTAGAACTTAAAAAAGTAAGATCGATCAGAAATTATTGTGACGGAAAAATCATTAAACTGCCTCTAGCCAATCATAGCGAGAGAACAGCAATTGCAATCAAAACATATGAAATATGTTCAATAACGTTTCTGTTATCTCAGTTGTGCTGTAAGCAAGATGTGCGATCAAAGAACTTTTATCATTGCTCCAACAGTCTCTCTCGAATTCCCCTACGGCATAAATATGTGTAAATATGAGTGAAGAAGTAAATTCGAAATTTAAATTCTGTTTAAATGTCTGTATTTAACTGGAAGCATTTATTAATGTAATGAATGATACTCTCTAAATGTGTAGGCTGGCGATGGGCTGCTTGACGAGAATAAATGGTAAAATATAAATATAAGATAGTCTGGTGAATATATTTAGAAGTTTTGTTCGTTTGAGACAAAACAAAACGCAAAAAGTGATTCTGAAGGATAGCACAAAAATAACATAACCAAATTGAGATGGAGAACGAAAATAAGAAAGAAGCTATTGAGAGATGTAAAATACATCTGTTGTTTAATGTCAGTAGATTAACTGAAAGATAAATGAAAGAAAAGTTGGAAGAAATAGGGGGAAATTTCAGGATATAGTCATTGTTTTTGCTTGAGAGATCGAGGCAAGTAGATAAATCATCATCATCATTGTTCGACCGTGGTCGAGACAATGGAATTTACCATGCTACGCCAGACTTCACGGTCCATCATGGCATTACGGAGGTCCTGTTGCTGGATGCCTGTATCCCTGGAGATTACATCAGGGTAGGAGAGTGTGCGCCCTCTGGTATTGCGAGTAGATGGCTTCCAGAGGAGAAGAGTAGAAATTACTTCTTTTTCAGCTCTACAACAATGTCCAGCAAACTGGACTCTCCTACCTTTCACAAGATAAAAGCTGTCGACCATGCATCCAGTATGTTGAAGATGAAATTGTTGCCCGGCATAGAGTGACTTCCCGCAGTGTATTTAATGTGGCAGATGGGGTGCCGAGTTTTAATTCTCCTTTATTGTTGTTGAAACCCTATCAGGCCTGATACAGCAGATTGGTGAACAAAGACACCTATATTGAAGACCTCCCCCCTTTTTTTTTTCAAATATACCATATTTAATCGTGTATAAGTCGCACTATTTTATACTTTATTTTAACGTAAAATAAGTGGGGTTAAGGTTAGGGTGGGGGCACAGTTGACATCAAGTTTGAATATGAAGGGAAAATATTTCGTAGCAATATTTAACACTAAATAATGAGCACGACTTATACACGAGTTAATAAGGTACTTAACGCAGTATTAGCTTTAGTTTGATAATGATGAAGGTACGGTATTGGAAGTGAACAGCTGCTACAGTGAACACATCAGGAAACAGAACACTTCCAAATATCAATTGAATTTATATCAAATACTTGAGATGAGCAAGATGTATAAATGAGAGGATGTCCTCGAGCATAAGGCTGATGATGACGTTTATGTGAAACTTTTGCTGAACCGCTAAGTTACGGTGGACATAGCAAGATTCCTGACGTGTAATCGTAGGTTGAAACACATATTGTTATATTTCGGTATGGTCATTTTTATCTTTTTCTGCCAAATAAACAAATGTACTATACATTGGTTCTTCCCTTTAGCGTTACTTTTGTTCTTATTTTAGTCTTCCTTGTTTAAAATCTTTCGTCACACATCCTGTCACCTCTTCAGCGACTCTTTATACCAAGTGAGATGCACAGTTGCTGAAGAGGTTACAGGATGTATAACAAAAGATTTCATACAAAGGAGACTAAATAAGAGCAATAATGAAGCTAGTGAAGAACGAATATATAGTACGTGTGTGTATTTGGCAAAAAAAAATTATCATCCAGAACGATAAGTAATATTCATCTCCAGCTTGGCGTGGATGTTGTGTTAGAAAGCAGAATACTGCAGTATTTACCATAAGAGGACCTCTATACTATATATATATATATATATATATATATATATATATGGAGCGGTAGAGAGAGAGAGCGCGTTAGTGTGTGTGTGTGTGTGTGTGCATTTAGAAACATTGTTTTCCTTTTTCTCCGTCTATCTGTTTCTCTCCTCTCTCTTGCTATTTGTCTCTATCCATCTATCTATCTACCTATCTATCAATTTATCTATCTATTTAGCTATACCTATCTATCCATAAATCTAAGTTTCTCTTACTCTCACCTATATGCATAAAAGAAAAACAAGGGAAGGTTCACTTCATGTGGCTAAAGAATTGCTTTGGCCACGTAGCGGAATCTGCATTCATCGTATCTTAACGCTTAGTATAGCTGCCGCGGAAGCTGAAAAGGCAGCAAAGGATATCCAGTTTTCTAAGTTAGTGAGCTGTTTTTAGAAATAGTCTCCAATATGCAATCATTTTAATACACCATCGATTAGAGTGAAAAACAAAACTAGTTATTTCACTATTGATTAGTGAGTAATAATTACCGTGGAAAATGATTCACTGCTTTGTGTATTCACGACTGCGATATTTGATTTTAGTAGGATGGACATTTATGGTCAGTGAGTTAGTATTAGTCAATATCTACTGAACGAATATTTCAGCGTTTCCGCACCTCTCTCACTCCTTGCTCTCTCTCTCTTCTCTCTCTCTCTCTAGCTCTCTCTCTTTCTCTCTCTCTCTCTTATATATATATATATATATATATATATATATATATATATATATATATATAAGGCACAAGTGACTATGTGATACGAAATTTGCTTCACAGCAACCTCCTTCTGAGTTCAGTCCCACTACGCGACATATTGGGAAGCGTTTCGTAATTGCTTTGGGTCCGCTACAACTTTGTCAGTGAATTTGGTAGACGGAAACGTAAAGAAACCCGCCACGTAGAGTAGTTGAAACCATGGCGACTGAAGAAGGTTTTTTTTCCATGTGTTATTTGTCCTGTACACTATTTTTTTTTTGTTGTTGTTTAAGAAAAACGTCCAGTTCCTTGGGTTTGTGTCTATGTTTTCGTTTCTCATTGTGTTCGACGTTTTTGGGGTGTCCTGTACTCATATATGCGTGTATATATACATGTAGAGGTAGGTACGTACATATATCTATATATATATGCATATGTTTTATTTATTAATATATATATATATATATATATATATATATATAGTTAATCCAAACATGAAAGCACAAAAAAAACACAACAACGCGAGGACGTGGAACAAATATAGTATATAATATATATAATATATATATAATATATATATATATATATATATATATATATATATATTATATATATATATATATGTACATACTGACATATATATGTATATATGCATATATGGGTACATAACGTCACAAAGCATAAACAGATGAAATACGAAGACAATCTTTTTTGCGAACAACGAGGGAAACAAATGGAAAAGTAAGATAAAAATCGACGCTTCATCAGTTGGCAGTTCTTGCAGCGCATCGACACTTGCACGCGAGTACACGCACATACACACACATATATATATATTCTTATATAATAAATCAAGGTTTCTTTCTCTGTGTGTGTGTATGTATGTTCTTTAAAGATTCGAAAACTTAGTTGCCGATTTTGACGTATGGAGTATCAAAATATTCAGTAATCTTTCAGCTACCAAATAAACTTTATTTTCATTTACATATTTGCATTACGAAAATTTAACAGTATAATATTTCAATAAGTCACTACC
>NC_043002.1:52363133-52371513 GCF_006345805.1 Octopus sinensis | reverse complement strand
AGACAAACAGATATATATATATATATATACATACAAACATAGATATATATATATAATACATGTATACATAATAGATATATATATACATATGTATATATGTTCAGCGGTAAACAAGTATGTATGCACGACATGCCATTGCCATTATCTTATCAGTATTAAACTAATTGGAGGGAATCTTGGTGTTCATTAAAGGATTAGGAATAAACTTCCAATAACTCTGATTCTTTCTTCCATCATTCTTTCTCTCTTTCTTTTCGTTCTTTCACTTTCACTTCATTTTAATGACCCCAAATGCGCCTGAACCTCTGCGGGTTCATCGCTGTCTCCGTTTACGTTTCACTGATTAAAATTCGGACCGAGACGCCATCTATCAGGTCATTCTAATGTAATCTTCGGAATCAAGACACTAAATTGCTTCGTTTAACCGACGGAATTTCCTTTGAATATTTATGAATTTGCCAGACGCATGCACACAAACGCACGCACACAAATACATACATCGAAGACTGTCTTAAATGCACACTAGAAAAATAGAGTTTTTGTTACAAGACCACATTAACACACACAGAAGACACGTACACATACGCATACAATACACATATGCATAAGGAGTGAGTGTGGGGAGACATATTTTGGATCCAACCAATTCCGACTGATACACATTTAGTTCAGATTCCTTGTCGATGTGGAAACAAACAACGATGCAAATAAAGAAATCAATGAATAAATAAATAAATAAAAAAGTAAAAGCAAAACGGCGATGAACAGAAAAGAGACGACAGAAAGAAACAACAAAACATATATATATATATATATATACAGAAGAGAGATGAGAGAAAGAGAGGGGGAAAAGAGAGGGACACACACACAGTGTGAGATACATAGACAAAGAAACAAATTATAACGGAAACACGATAAAAAAAAAAACGAACAGTAATGACGATAGAAAACAAAAGAAAAACGACAATGCATCGATGTCAAAAGCTACAACAGCTGCAACAACAAGAACAAAAACAACATGAAAATAAAAAGAAGGCAATCAAATAATCATTTTGATTATATTTAAATCGTTTCTGTTCGTGTTTAGTTGAACGAAAGAGAGAGAGAGAGAGAGAGAGAGAGAGAGAGAGAGAGAGAGAGAAAGAGAAGCTACATAAGCAAGGGGAAGGAAAGAGATAAAGGGAGAAGGACAAAGAGTGAGAGACGTACAGATCGTATGTGTGAACATTACACAGAAATAGTGTAAGAATAAAAACATATGTATAAATATATATATTCTTTTATTTTTATTTACTTGCTTCAGTCATTTGACTACAGCCATGCTGGAGCACCGCCTTAAAAATGCTTTTTAGTCGAAGAAATCTACCCACAGGGCTTATTCTTTGTAAACCTTGTACTTATTCTATCGGTCTCTTTTGCCAAACCGCTAGCTTACGGGGACATAAACACAGCAGCATCGGTTGTCATACGATGGCGATGGTGGAGGAAGCACACACATACACACACACACATATATGTGTATACTTATACGACGGGCTTCTTTCAGTTTCCGTCTACCAAAACCACTCACAAGGTGTTGGTCGGCCCGAAGCTATAGTAGAAGATATTTGCCCAAGATGCCATGCAGTGAGACTGAACCTGGAACCATGTGGTCGGGTATGAAGCTTCTTACAACACAGCCACGCCTGCACATATTTACTCTTTACTCTTTTACTTGCAGTCATTTGACTGCGGTCATGTGTGTGTGTTTGTGTGTCTGTGTTTGTCTTCCCAACATCGCTTGACAACCGATGCTGTTGTGTTTACGTCCCCGTAACTTAGCGGTTCGGCAAAAGAACACCAATAGAATAAGTACTAGGCTTACAAAGAATAAGTCCCGGGGTCGATTTGCTCGACTAAAAGGCGGTGCTCCAGCATGGCCGCAGTCAAAATGACTGAAACAAGTAAAAAAAGAAAAAAAAGAGAAAAGATGTATGTATTATGTATGTATGTATGCTCGTGTATCCGATTATTCGTCGCCGCTCTCTAATGGTGATACACATACACACACACATACATTCTTTTACTTGTTTCAGTCATTTGACTGCGGCCATGCTGTGACAATGTCTGGTAGGGTCTAGTAGAACAAATCGACCCCAGTACTTATTGTTTGTAAGTCTGGTACAAATTAAAACCGTCTCATTGCCGAGCCGCTAAGTTACGAGAACGTAAACAAACCAGCACCGGTTGACAAGCAGTGAAGGTGATAAACATACGTGAGCGCGCACACACACACACACACACACACACAGCTTTAGTCACCCAAGGCGCCATGCAATGAGAGTGAAACTAGAACAATTTGGTTGGGAAGCAAACTTCTTACAGCAAAGCACACACATACACACATACATAGAGGCAGACGGAGAGACAAATGGTCGCTCGCAACCTTAGAGTAATTAATTATGTAATGAATAATGTTCATTCTCTATTGTATTCGTTGCGCGACACAGAGTAAACCTGATTATGTAACGCCAAGCGATCCTAGTTACAATGTGAACAAGACACTCACACGCACACATACATTCAAACGAAACACACACACACACACACATTTATATATAAGTATATATGTATTAATATATATGTATATATATTGATATATATATATATATATATAGCAATAATAATTCTCTAAACGAGATATAGACAGTAACTGCTCCATCACATAAGGGACATTAGCCATTTGAATGTGGCTAGGGACAGGGCAGGGCGGTGGGGGTGTTACTGATGCATTTAGCCCCAGGCGATCATCAACGTCACCAGATAGGCTGACACCATCACGGTGTCCTCTATCCTGCAAAGGTGATGGTGTCAGCCTATATGGTGACGTTGATGATCGCCTGGGCTAAATGCATCAGTAACACCCCCACTGCCCTGCCCTGTCCCTAGCTACATTCAAATGGTAATGTCCTTATTGGTATATATATATATATATATATATATATATATATATATTGATTTATATATATATATTAATGTATATATATATATTATATATATATATATATAATATATAATAGCAGCATAGCCCGGCGTTGCCCGGGTATGTAAGAGCCCCTAGTAGGCAACGACTAATCCCAATGTAGTCCTTTCCCTCCAGGGAACGAAGGTGCATGTGGACGTTGCAATGTCTTGTCTTCACTGGAATACTTCTGTATATACGATGTTCCTAGCTGTCCGTTTGGGCGAAAACATGAAAACATCATTGCGCCTCCCAACGCGTGAACAGCCCACGTAGAGTTGACCGTGGGCGAAGCACTGTTCGCCCAAATGTAACCCAGCGACTTGTAGCGTTTGGCCTTGGGATTTATTGATGGACATTGCGAAGCAGAGTTTAACAGGAAACTGAGAACGCCTGAAGTGGATTGGTAGGTCAGCGCCCGACGGTTGAAGGTGCATCGTGGAATGAAGACGTCCTCTCCCTTCCACAACCGGTAAGTATTGTGGCCGTTATTAAATGTGGTGCCAAATGTTTCACAACCAAACGTGTGCCGTTGCCTGTTTAGGTGGAACCAAATTCCTGATGAGCATAATGGGCGCACCGACTTTTAACTTCAGGATGTGTGGTGGCAGCCTGGCGGTTCAAGTGAATTCAGGAATTCAACAGGATAATCGGCAAGCTGGGCGGGGTCTGCTGTCCTATCTATAGATTTGTAGACGTGGACATCACCAGGAATAGCTTCAAGTAGCTGGATATTGATGGAGTTGACGGTTGTATTTTTGGGTGAGAGAATAGCTCTGCCTGCCAGCCATTTTAGGTCGCGTAAATTGTTTTGTAGGTCGTGGAAGACAGCATCCCGGAGGCTAGCAGGGGTGTCGACAATGGTGCAAAGTGGGTCCAATTGAACGTAGCCATCCGCATCAGACAGCATCCTATTTTCACCGAGCGATAAGAGGTCCCTGGAGAATGCAGCGGATCCGCTGTCACCAATTAACTGCGCGCGCATGTTAGTTTGGAGTGCAAGGGCCGCACATGTGCCCAAAGAGCTGACGACTTAAGGCACGCGTGCACGGCATCGGCACGGGTTCCTTTGGAATAACAGGTAGAGTCTGCCTGAAGTCTCCTGAAAGAAGTAAAGTTAATCCTCCCATGGGGGCCGTAGAGTCTCTGATGTCTTGCAGGGACCTGTCCAGTGCCTCAAGGGCGCCTTTGTGTGCCATAGTGCACTCGTCCCATACGATGAGTTTGCATCTGTGCAGAATGTCGGCCTGTTCTGAGTTCTTGGCGATGTTGCAGATAGTAGACTCGGACTTTGCCAGATCGAGCGGGAGTCTGAAGGAAGAGTGGGCGGTTCTGCCACCCGGAAGCAACGTGGCCGCGATACCAGAGGAAGCTACAGCCAGGGCAAGTCCCGTGTGTTGCGTCTGACCTCTGCCAGAATTAGTTTAGTGACGAAGGTTTTGCCAGTGCCGAGGGTGCATCAAGGAAGAAGAAAATCCCCCACGTTGCTGTCTGACAGAATCTACGATGGTGTTGTAGGCTATGCGCTGGTCTGGAAGCAGCCGTGGCTCATTATCTTGGACGTACTGGTGCAGTTCCTCAATGCAGTAGGAAGTTTCGCGTAACAATTCAGCAGACATAACATTGGCGTGTTCACGTGTGGGTGGTGGAAGGCCGTACTCTGTTAAAGCAGACCCACCCATATCGATGACAGCGTCTTCGAGTTGAATGAGCGCAAAATTGTAAATGAAGTTGGTGAACGTGATCTCGGCGGAAGGGCAGTGTTGCTGAGCCGTACGTAAGAAGTCGTGCGACATGTCATCCCTGTATTTCATCCAGAGACTTAGTGGATCACTAAGCTGACATTTTTGAAGAAGGATTGCGAAAAGATGTCGTAGGGCCGAATGCGTTTGCAGTAAAGCACCCTCTGCCATCGTGGCGTCCCACTGGGAGTCATCCTCTAGAAGGCCAAGTCTCATACATGCTTCCCTGAAGGTGTCGCACAGACCCCATTGACGGTACGTATATTGGCGAAACCTGTTGGACCAGTGACCTCATGTAGAAGGAGACGGAGTAGGTAGAAGCATTCTTGCTGGTTTGGCGGGATGTTGTAAACTCGACCCAGGCAGGCGTCAAACTTGACGCCTGGGAAGCTTTCGACGTTTTTGCCGGATTTCCGTCGAACCCAGGTGTTTTTAGACCCACGAAGTACGATGGGACCTGTGGGTACAAAAGCGTTCGAGCGAAGTCATCACGTTGGCATAATTTGAAGAAACCAGTCAACGCTGTGTCTTTAGGGCTGGTGGCTATCTGCACAGCACTTTGCTCTGTGAAGTAAATCCGCTGTCCATTTCCAGTGTACAGCAAGCTGCACCACAGCCGGGTGTCTCTGATGGAGCGGGAAGTCGTAAATGCGCCAAAACGCTTCGTTGCTGCTGAGGTACCGGCCAGCCAAGTAGTTGGACACTTCGTCGCGACTGGTGGTCTCTGGATGCTGAACATGGCAGCATCGCTGCCTTTGTTGATATATTTGCAGACATATTGTATTGACCTGATGGAGCTGCAGAACTCAACGTTGACGTGGCTTTGAATATCTTCGACAGGAGAGGACAGTAGGGGACAATGTAGCTGTCGTCCACTTGATGTCGCCCAACCGTAATCGTGCGGCCTCCATTGGCTGGACTCCTTCGTTTGTACAGCGGATACCCATCGCCGCCTGTTTGAGTCTCCAAAGTGAACCGTTTAGGGAATCCCTTTGAGCAGGCTAATCCGTTTTTGTAGCATGGTGTGTTGGCGTAATTTGGTCCACAGGGCCCGTGTTACCATGGTAGTTGCGGACAATTCGTCGTAGAGTCCGGGGTCCTCATCGGGGTCAGGAATCTCGGCGGAAATGAATTTGTCAATGTCATTAGTCTCGATTTTATGAGTGAGCCAAATTAAGATGTGAGCATGTGGCAAGCCCCTCTTTTGCCACTCGACCGAAAACATGTGGCACCTGACATGCCGAAAATCTGACCCTTAACTATCAAATCCTTTATTTTGCCCAAATTCAGACGGAAAACCCTAGCAACGATGTCGTGTCGATGGGTGTGAGATTGACCCGGGAGGAGTTCGCGAGTGATTTCGTCGCAGCTGGGATTGCACGTGTAGGTGATAAAGAGGTCCGGCCGGCCGTAAATGCGCACGTAGGTCAAGGCGTCTTGGGTCCTTTCACACATATATCGCGGTCCTCCCGTGAAGGTGGAGGGTAGAAGAATGCATGGCTTGCCGATGTTGCGAGGGTCATTTTCTTGTTGCAAACCGTCACGGAGATGAATGTAGGAGTCGGAGCGAAGTTTGGTCTGATTAAGTTTAATGTATAGCAGCCTTTCCGATTCCATTTTTGCGGCCATGTCGACGGCGACTGGTTGAATAGCTGACGACAACGGGGCAATAAGTTGAACTCACCGTCCCTGACCATGAAACGGTATGAGTAGAACGCTCTGCAGGAAACCGTCTTTGATGCCGCAGTAGTTTTCATTGGAGGGCTGCCGTAAAGGAATTCCGAAGTGGTAGCCGTCTTCCCCATAAGGGAAAAGCAATGGATACTGAAGCGCGTCATAAGATCTGTGAGTCTCGCTGATCCTGTGTAGGTTGTTACCACGGGAGGAGATGATTATGTCACGGCTGTTGTGTTGCTCTCCGTGTATGACTGCGGCAATTTCGTTGCACGCAGGTGCGTTGAAACGGCGTTCGTGCTCCGTGGGGTCGTTTATCAGCATCAATGACAACGGTGAAGTTTGGAGATGGAGCACTGTCCAAGGCATATCTGAAGCAGCTGCAGACGTAGCTGTTGATATCATGAAGCATGGTTTGGAGACGGAGAAGAATGTCTTTGCGGGGAACATAGCTTGTACCCGGTATTATTCCAAGGCGTGCATCAACCTGGTGGTTGTAGTCGGCAATGAAGTATATTTGGAGGAAAGAAGACTGCTGAATCTCGTCTGGCAGAAGTGACCCAATAAGATGGTAGACCTGTCCCTGCACTTTGAAAGTAGGCATCCAGCCTTCTCTGGGAGGAATTTTGGCCCCGAAAGAGGTCATTTGGAATGAGCAGTTGTACTTTCGAATATTTCAAGGAATTGTGACGAATCGGGGGTTAAACCCACCGCGAGATCCTTCAGTGGTTGAGGTGGTTCCCGTAGGGGTGGCAGGTCCACTTTGCCACCAGAGCAGCACAAACCAGGTGGCTCTCCGGCCATTTCTTGGCTTTGCAAAATTGGCATACAATTGTCATTGACCCTATCTTGATGTCGTCACGCAAGGAGAAGTTAATTGTGGCGTCGTAGTTGAATGCTAGTGACAACCAGAAAGCGGGGGCAGGGTGGGTACGTACACCACGAATGATATCCCGACGTGGTTTGATACTCTCAAGTCGAGTGCACCGTGCCTCAGCAGATTCAGATGCACGTGCGACAGCGGTAGCAGTGGCATCCTTGGAAGCCTTTCAGCTCTCGCCTCAGCACCCTCTGAAGCCCTAGCAGAAGCAGTGTTAATGGCATGTCTGGATGTCCGAATAGTCCGTTGGTGTGTGGAGTTTCGGCAGATCGAGCCCTGGCTGTGTTTGCGGCGTTAGCAGCTTGGCGAGCTCTCCTCTGTTGAGGTGTTTCGGCAGCTTTGGCCATGGCTTTGTTTGCGGCGTCAGCATCTTGGCGAGTTCTCCTCTGCTGTGAGGTTTCGACAGATCGTGTCCCGGCGGTGCTAGTGGCGTTAGCCGCATTCCGAATGGCCCTTTGTTCGGGGTTCTCGCGAGCTCTGCGGATGGAAGCACAGTAAGAAGCCCGCATGTTTTGGCTGGACTGTTGCTCTTTCGTCAACCTCGAGCGGAGAGAAGATCTGTACGCTGCGACCCTTGCAAGTCGGGTAGAACGGTCGCTAGTAGTTTCAGATGCCTGAGCAGCGGCATAACGGGAAGCTGTTTGCGAGAGGCGCAAGGCGGTTTCCTCGTGGGTCTCGCGTGCCCTTCTAGCCCTAGCAGTCGATGCCTTGGCCGTCCGAGGGCTGAGGAGGGTCCTTCTCTTCTTGGGTGGCATTTTGGTGGATAGCAATGTGTTTGGCAAAGGTGTAATAAAAAGGAACACGTGGGGTAAGTATTTTGGTGGATAGCAATGTGTTGGTAAAGGTGTAATAAAAAGGAGCTCGTGGGGTAAGTATCCGAAAATGTATAAAAATGTACAAAAACGGCCAAAAAGCTGGCAGCAATGTGAGTGACAACAACGAAAAAGTCAAAAGTGATCAAACTGAACAAACGAAGGAAAAGTTTTTTGATGCACACGACAAAAGTGGTTATAATAAACCAAGAGTTTGCAAGTAGCGTCCGAGGACCGTTAGGGTACGTCAAAAATTGAAGG
Source organism: Octopus sinensis (assembly GCF_006345805.1). NCBI lineage: Eukaryota > Metazoa > Mollusca > Cephalopoda > Octopoda > Octopodidae > Octopus > Octopus sinensis. The sequence goes on along the minus strand of NC_043002.1, from coordinate 52,363,143 downwards.
TAAAACGTTT
>NC_043002.1:52333133-52358133 GCF_006345805.1 Octopus sinensis | reverse complement strand
GAGATCCTAGAAGACACACACACACACAGACAGAACGGATTTTACATAATAGATTTGTTGTAATTCAAAACCAACAGCCTTAATTTTTCTGTCTAAAGTTTTATCTACCAATTAATATTATATATCAATAAATGGATTTTCTGTAGCCGTAATGTTAACGATCAGGTGTAATAGAAAAACTTAACTGACGAAAGCGCTTACATGCACAATGCGAAAATCTTCCTAAAGGTTCGGGTCAGTCTGTTTTTCTAAAATCTTTTTAAATAGTTAATAACTTTCATTTTAAGAAGTTCTTAAAAATTATGGCTGTATCATGTAGGTAGGCAAGTAGGTATATGTATGTAAGTAGGTATTTTACCGTGCTATTTGCCTGTTAAATTCCTCCGGATTTTCATGTCTATTATAATATATCGCATGCAATTAATTACGAAAGTTCAGTTTTAATTCCGTAGGTATTCTCCCGTTGCTGACTCAATGGTATCTCCTCTGATCAGGACTCTTCTATCATTGGACAAAATAGCCTTGAAGTATATGTTCTGGATCATTACGTTCTGAGTTCGAATTCCGCCGGTGTTTTTCATCCTTGCTCAGTCGATAAAATAAAGAACAATCATGTACTTTGGTCGACGGTAGTGACTAAGCCTACTTGTCTAAAACTGCTAGCTTTGTGCCAAAATTTGTAACCATTATAATTTTTATTATTGTTGTTATTGTTATTATTATTATTATTATTGTTATTATTATTATTATTGTTATTATTATTATTATTATTATTATATTATTGCTGTTATTATTATTATTATTATTATTATTATTATTATTATTATTATTATTGAGTGAGAGAGCAGTGCATGTCATCAAAGTGACATTGGGGTAAAATATACGAAGCCCAGTATACCCATCATGACTACCTGTCTGATAAGGGTACACCAGACACATGCATCAAACCATATGTGCGCGACATGGTGATCACATATCAAGATAAACAACGCATGACCTTGCAGGTGGGGCCCAGTTAGAATTTTCTCCTGGTCGAGTAGCCTAACCCTCTCAAAAGGTCCCTGAATAAGGATTGCTTAAGGATGTTGAATAAACCACCCATGTTTCCAAAGGTGAATTATCTAAACCTCCAATAATTTCTTTCAACACACGGCTATGATGCTCCCCCACTACTTCTGCTCGTGATCAGAGATGCACATATCGCCAGCCATTAAGGGACATGGTCAACTGGTTAAGGTCAATCAACTGACAAGCAAATCTGTGGTATTGAGCAGAATATTTGCTGTAGCCCATCTTTTATGCTAAGACAAAACAATGTACATGATAACACCTCCAATCAGTTAAGATGAGAAGCCATGAGAGCCACTGTCTGGTACTGCATCAGGGCATTTATTATTATTATCATCATTATTATTATTATTATTATTATTATTATTATTATTATTATTAAGGCGATGAGCTGACAGAATCGTTAGCATGCCGAACAAAATGCTTAGTGGCATTTCGTCCATCCTTACGGTCTGAGTTCAAATTCCCTCGGAGTCGACTTTGCCTTTCATCTCCTTGGGGTTGATAAAATAAGTACCAGTTGAACATTAGGGTCGATGTAATCGACTTACTCTCACTCCCCCGAAATTGCTGGTCTTGTGCCAAAATTTAAAATTATAGGGCGGCGTGCTGGCAGAATCATTAGCACGCCGGGAAAAATGCTTAGCGGCATTTCGTCTGTCTTTCCGTTCTGAGTTCAAATTCCGCCGAGCTTGACTTTGCCTTTCATCCTTTTGGGGTCGATAAAATAAGTACCAGTTACGTACTTGAGCCTATATAGAAACGATCATTATTATTATTATTATTATTATTATTATCATTGAGTGAGGGAGCAGCACACGCCCTCAAAGTAACGCTGGGGTACAAATATACAAAGCTGAATATACTCATCATGACAACCTGTCCGATAAGGGTACACCAGACACATGCATTGCAACTGCATGCGCGTGACATGGTGACCTCATATCAAGAAAAACAGCGCATGACATTGCAGGTGGAGTTTTCTTCAGGTCTAGTAGTCAATCTTGCTCAAAAGGTCCCTGAATAAGGGTTATTATTAAGGATGATGAATGAAACACCCATGTTTTCAGAGGTGAATCATTCAAACCCCAAAGGATCCCTCTAAACACATGACCCCCCACCTACTCCTGCTCGTGATCAGAGGTGCACATATTGTCAGACACTAAGAGAGATCCTCAACTAGTTAAGGTTAAGTAACTAACGAGCAAATCTGTATTATTGAGCAGAACATTTGTTGTAGCCCATCTTTTACTCTAAAACAAAACATGTTTATGTTAAGACTTCCAATTAGATAAGATCAGAAGCCATGAGAAGCACTGCCTGACATTGCGTCAGGGCGTTTGTTGTTGTTATTATTATTATTATTATTATTATTATTATTATTATTATTATTATTATTATTATCATCATTACTATTCAGTAGTTTTATTTTTATAGCGTGATTTCATTTCACTACCGAGCGCAGCTCTGTGTGCCTTGGGTATGTGCTGTGATTTGTTGTGTTGCTCTGATGGTTACTGTATTGAAAGTGTTTTGCGTAGGATGAGTGCAGTGCCCAGTAGTGCAATTTTCTGTATGTTATATGTGTTTGAAAGTCCTGGTGTTTTTGTTATGTGTTTGAAAGTCCTGGTATTTTGTTTTATTATTATTACTATTATTATTATTATTATTATTATTATTATTATTATTATTATAAACAAAGTTGTGTAATGAAAAGCACTTCAATCCAGAAGAGGAAAGTAAATTCATTCAAATTTCTGCTTTAATTGGAATATATTAAATGTCTTTCTTTTACTTTTGCATTGTGGTAGTGTCCCCAATTATTCATTGCATAAATTCCTATACTACACCTTGCTTATTTTGGTGCAATGCCCTGTTTGTAACTTCATAGCAATGGTTAAAATAACTATAGATCTTACTATCACTGTGTTTATCATAATATACATTTTGCAGTGGTAAAATGGAGAATAAGATCAAGAAAGCGAAGAACAAAAAATAAAGAGAGGAAAAATTAATTGCAATAATAACAACAATAAACAAGAAGGTAACAGTTGACTTACATAAGTTGTTGTCGCAAGGCCACCTAGCAAACAATATACGAGAAGGAAGGCAACAAACAATTCTCGGTGTCGTCTTAATTTGGGGAATTCGTCAAGAATACCAGTACATATTGCCTCCAAGCCACCAAACTGAAAAAAAGAAAATTATTATTTTGATCATTTATATCAAAACTTCTCAACTTCTCATGGGGTTTCATATAAGATTTGGTTGTCAGAATTTATATGCAATGAATTGTTTATAAATCTACAAAACACAAAATATTTTATTTTTGTATATACTTACTCTTTTACTCTTTTACTTGTTTCAGTCATTTGACTGTGGCCATACTGGAGCGCCGCCTTTAGTCGAGCAAATCGACCCCAGGACTTATTCTTTGTAAGCCTAGTACTTATTCTATCGGTCTCTTTTGCCGAACCGCTAAGTTACGAGGACGTAAACACAACAGCATCGGTTGTCAAACGACGTAGGTGGGAGACAAACACAGACACGCAAACACACACACACACACACTCACACATACGCGCACGCACACACACACACACACATATATATATATATATATATATATATATGTATATATATACATATGCATATACATATACATATATATGACGGGTTTCTTTCAGTTTCCGTCTACCAAGTCCACTCACAAGGCTTTGGTCGGCCCGAGACTATAGTAGAAGACACTTGCCCAAGGTGCCACGCAGTGGGGCTGAACCCGGAACCATGAGGTTCGTAAGCAAGCTACTTACCACACAGTCACTCCTACGCCTTACCAATAATATTTTAGAGTGGCTGTGTGATAAGTAGCTAGCGGCTGTGTGGTAAGTAGCTTGTGGCTGTGTGGCAAGTAGCTAGTGGCTATGTGGTAAGTAGCTAGTGGCTGTGTGGTAAGTAGCTTGCTTACCAACCACATCGTTTCGGATTCAGTCCCACTGCGTGGCACCTTGGGCAAGTGTCTTCTACTATAGCCTCGGGCCGACCAAAGCCTTGTGAGTGGATTTGGTAGACAGAAACTGAAAGAAGCCCGTCGTATATATATATATATATATATATATATATATATATATATATATATATATATATATATATATTATATATATATATATATATATATGTATATATGTATATGTGTGTGTGTATATGCTTGTGCGTCTGTGTTTGTCCCCACAACATCACTTGACAACCGATGCTGGTGTGTTTACGTCCCTGTAACTTAGCGGTTCGGCAAAAGACACCGATAGAATAAGTACTAGGCTTACAAAGAATAAGTCCTGGGGTCGATTTGCTCGACTAAAGGCGGTGCTCCAGCATGGCCACAGTCACATGACTGAAACAAGTAAAAGAGTAAAAGAGTAAAAGAATACATGGAATGGTTATGGAATTCCAGTAGAGTAAAATAGGAATCAAAGAGTTCCACAGGCAAAAAATGGTTTGAGATCCACTGAGTAGTTGCAGTCTAATTATAGCACAATTTTCAATAGAAAAAGAATACTCTTAAATGCGAGGGTTCCCTACAAGGGTTCCTGTTTTTTAAAAACCCGAAATATTTCTGACTATTTATATACAAATAATTTAATCTGGAGTTTGGGTGCAACAAGGAATACGATTACTAATTTAGATGATATCACATCAAAACGATTTATTGATTCATTAAGTTTCAATTTTATTATCAGTTAAATTAGCAACACTAGCTTCCCATTTTAAAATAACTCTTCAACCATCTACACTTTATGCGTAGAATTACTCGTTTTGATTACAGTTCTTTAAAACACGCTGCTTCAAAACTTAACTGGTTTACAAGAACAATACTGTTTCGCTTTTAGATATTTTATGCCGTGAATACAAACCAACTGGCAAGAGACCGAAATGCCTCAGATGTCTTCATATTACCTCTGTGGTTAGCTTTAATTTCGACAATAACTTATAATGTATACACACACACACACACACACACACACACACACACACACACACACACACACACATAAATGCATATGCGTACATAAATGTATATTTCATGTACTCATATACATTTCGCTTATTTCGATTATAATATATTTCATAGCCTGTATCTAGTAGCATACAGGGTAGATCATGATTTAAATCTCATGAACTACTCTGTATGCCACCAGCTACAGGAAAATAACGAAATGTATTATATATATATATATTATATATATATATATATAATATATATATATATATATATATATATTATATATATATATAATATATATATATATGTATATATGTATATGTGTGTGTGCATATGCTTGTGCGTCTGTGTTTGTCCCCACAACATCAGTTGACAACCGATGCTGGTGTGTTTACGTCCCTGTAACTTAGCGGTTCGGCAAAAGACACCGATAGAATAAGTACTAGGCTTACAAAGAATAAGTCCTGGGGTCGATTTGCTCGACTAAAGGCGGTGCTCCAGCATGGCCACAGTCACATGACTGAAACAAGTAAAAGAGTAAAAGAGTAAAAGAATACATGGAATGGTTATGGAATTCCAGTAGAGTAAAATAGGAATCAAAGAGTTCCACAGGCAAAAAATGGTTTGAGATCCACTGAGTAGTTGCAGTCTAATTATAGCACAATTTTCAATAGAAAAAGAATACTCTTAAATGCGAGGGTTCCCTACAAGGGTTCCTGTTTTTTAAAAACCCGAAATATTTCTGACTATTTATATACAAATAATTTAATCTGGAGTTTGGGTGCAACAAGGAATACGATTACTAATTTAGATGATATCACATCAAAACGATTTATTGATTCATTAAGTTTCAATTTTATTATCAGTTAATTAGCAACACTAGCTTCCCATTTTAAAATAACTCTTCAACCATCTACACTTTATGCGTAGAATTACTCGTTTTGATTACAGTTCTTTAAAACACGCTGCTTCAAAACTTAACTGGTTTACAAGAACAATACTGTTTCGCTTTTAGATATTTTATGCCGTGAATACAAACCAACTGGCAAGAGACCGAAATGCCTCAGATGTCTTCATATTACCTCTGTGGTTAGCTTTAATTTCGACAATAACTTATAATGTATACACACACACACACACACACACACACACACACACACACACACACACACATAAATGCATATGCGTACATAAATGTATATTTCATGTACTCATATACATTTCGCTTATTTCGATTATAATATATTTCATAGCCTGTATCTAGTAGCATACAGGGTAGATCATGATTAAATCTCATGAACTACTCTGTATGCCACCAGCTACAGGAAAATAACGAAATGTATTATAATATATATATATATAATATATATATATTATATATATATATATCTTATATGTATGTATGTATGTATATGTGTGTGTATATATATATATTGGTATGTATGTATGTATGTATGTATGTATGTATGTATGTATGTATGTATGTATGCATGTATAGACGTGTATGCACAGATGTACGTATATACATATATACATATCCTAGTGCAAGTTCATGAGCACGATGAACCAGTATTTACAATTCCTCCTGAAATTTTATACATCAAAAGAGAAAACTGTGAAGAAAATTCGTATATTTTAGTCAAATACCCTCTTTTCTTGTTTCCATACTCCATAGAAAATTAGTATGTTTCAGTGAAGATTATTAGCCTGAATTTTATAACATAGGCTAGGTGCACATGAACAGAACACAGCACTCTGAAATAGCTGAGGATATATACACAAAGCTGGTCAAGAATGTTTGCTGCAACCTCATCATATTCACTTGAACACATGCAAGAATGACATAAATAATTTTCACTCTCCTGTAATGTTTTCTATGAACACACCCACAAGCACACAAATACACACACACAAATAATACATACATACATACATACATACATACATACATACATACATACATACATACAGTAGAACCTCGCAGTATGAATGCACCATTGTACGAGTAATTTGTTGTACGAGCCTTGGCCCGTGAGAATTTTTGTCTCGAACGAGTGGAAATCCGTGGCGCCAGCGAGTTTCATACAAGCGACCGCTAGTTGTTGTTGAGCTCGCACACACTCTCCGAACAAGCGCAGCCTCCGCTCGCTCAGTTCGAGTGTTTATCTCGTTGTGTCAACATCCTTGTTGTGTTTTATCCAATTTTTTTTTAGTTTTGTGTACTTTTTGCTATTATTCTATAATAATTAGTTGTGTTAGCCATGGGCTCTAAGAAGGTTAGTGCAAAGGACAGTGCTGAGAAGAAGAAAAAGCTGATTGCGGTAGAATTGAAGAAGGAAATCATTGATAAACATGAAAGAGGAGTGCTTGTCAATACAACCGAAGCACGTCGACGATCTGCACCATCCTGAAGTAAAAGGACGAGATCAAGGCCGTTACAACAGTAAAGAGTGTCTCCAGGCTCTCTAAGTAGCGCACATCTGTCCACAAAGAGACGGAAATGTTGCTTCTCCGGTGAATCAACGAGAAGCAACTATCAGAGGATACGATTACGGAGACCATCATCTGTGAGAAAGCACGATTGCTGTACAGAGATCTCCTGAAGCAGAAACTAGGAATATCGTCGGAGGAGACATCAATACACGCATTTATGGCCAATCGCGACTGATTCGGTAATTTCAAGAAGAGGACTGGTGTTCATAGCGTCGTCAGGTATGTAGAAGTAGCAAGTTCTGACACGAAGACAGTTGAGGATTTCATGCATGAATTCCGTCAGTTCATCGCAGCCGAAAGGTACATCATATAAAAGGTATTCAACTGTGATAAAATTTACCTATTTAGGAAAAAATGCCCAGAACCTACATGACTGCAGAAGAGAAGAAAATGCCAGTCCACAAGCCTATAAGAGATAGGTTAACTCTCGCTCTTTGTGCCAATGCGAGTGGAAACATAAAGATTGAACCGCTCCTTGTTTACCATTTCGAAAACCCACGAGCGTTCAAGTCGCACAAAATCCCGAAGGAGGAGCTGCAGGTCATGTGGAGGGCAAACGTTAAAGTCTGGGTCACCAGACAATCCTTCACCGAGTTAGTCAACCTTATCTTCGTACAAGCAGTGAAAAATTATCTTCTGGAGATGGATTTTCCTCCCGAGGTCCACCTCATCTTCGACAACGCTCCTGCTCATCCTCACCCTCCCCTCCTAACTTCGAAGATGATATCCTAGACGAATTTAAATTCATAAAAGTTTTATACGTATCACACAACACCACCCCTATGTTAGCGTCCCTGGGCCGGCATATGATTTCTAATTTTAAGAAATTGTACAACAAACACCTGTTTCGTCGGTGCTTTGAAATCACCGGAAATACATATCTAACTTTTCGTGAGTTTTGAAAGAAGCACTACAACATTGTTAACTGCCTGAAAATCATCTGGCAGGATGTAACAAGGAGAACGCTGAATTTTGCATGGTGGAAATTGTGGCCTGACTGCGTATCCGAAAGGGACCTCGCGAGGTCTGAGTCTGAGACACCTGTAATCGAGGAGATAGTGTCTCTTGGCAAGTCCATGGACCTCGTGGAACACTCAGAGGAGCTGACGACAGATGAACTCTCGCAGCTTCAGAAACAGCAGAATTCAGTTGCGGTGGAAGAAATTGGTTTCCCGGAGGAGGACAGGGTAGCGGAGAAGGCTATTTCTACGAGAGACATAAAAGCAGTGTTGGCAGTATATTTCTGAATTTGTAGAAAAATATCATCCCGCAAAAGTAGCTACAGGTCGTGCAGCTGTTTTATTTAATGCCACAACTCTGCCACAACATTTTGAAAGGCAGCGAAAAGCAAACTTCTCTTGATGTTTCTAATGAAACGACCTACAAGTGTGAAAAGTGAAGAAAGTGTATCGCGAAAAGTTAGATATGTATTTTAGTAATATGGAGTATTTTAGTAACATTTTGAAAGGCAGCGAAAAGCAAACTTCTCTTGATGTTTCTAATGAAACGACCTACAAGTGTGAAAAGTGAAGAAAGTGTATCCAAAAAGCACAAATTAAGCAAAGTGAGAGAGAAAATGCCAGAAATTGTTCTTCCTGAAGTCTTAATGGTAGGAGATTCTCCTTCCAAACAATAATCCTCCTCCTCCTCACTCCTTCGTCTTCCTCGGGCACAATTCATCTTATCTTTAAGGTTATTCAACTAATAAAACCAGTTTACATATCTCTTTTGTATTCTCTTCTATTATGTTCTTTTATAATTGTCATAACCCATAAAAAATGATTTGGGGAAACTAGAACGGATTAATAATATTTTAATTAATTTCAATGGGGAAAATTGATTTGTAAAACGAGTTCCGTCATAGAACGAATTAAACTCGTACTGCGAGGTATAACTGTATATCAAATTTATGAGAGTCCCAGAGGAATAGAATAAAATGAGCGAATATCCAAACTGCTTCTATGGACATCGTGTAAATATAGAAAGACATGAAGGAATGGAGAATTTGAAGTATACACGGAAAAATTATCCCTTTCGCCCCATATGAATGTGTGGTGTATGTGTGGTGCGTTTATACCTACCGTGGTATCAAGTCCTAGAGTAGTTAGCATAACAAAGAAAATTATGGCCCAAAATACGGACCCTTTCAGTGTAGCGATAGCTTCTGGGTAGACGATAAAGATTAGACCAACATCTGCAACATAAAATGATCAATGTATAAGTATTAAACATATAAAATTGTGTCAAGAGAGCAGGAAATAACAGAACATTATCAGTCACGATTTAGTTTACATAGGATTCATCTTAGGTGAGATTATACTTTTAGTTATTGAGTTATTAGAAGCATTGTGTTTTGTTGAAGATACCAATTCTGTATTTTGGTAGATAATGAACACCATTACTTGGAATCACCATGGAATTTAGTTTCGCAATTAAAAAGTTAAATTTCATCATAAGTAAACGCCAAACATGAACTTACCTTCACGTGATACATCTGCAACACTTTTCTTGTGAACATGGGCCATGTACCCAAGGACTGAGAAGACGGCAAATCCGGCAAAAAAGCTGGTGCAACAGTTGACTGCACTTGTAATAAGTGCATCTCTGTAGATAAAGGGAGGTGTCAAATAATATTGAAATCATTGAAAATCAAGATTAAAATGATAAACAAAAACATACGTGAAATTTGCAATATGTATCTAAGTTTTAAAAATGATTGGTTTAAACAAGAGTATTAGTCATTGATCATATTTAGAGTTGTAAAAATATGGTGGAGAAAATACCATTTGCATATATTTCATAGAAGTTAAAAAAGGAAGTCACAAAACAAAAGTTCTCGTCTTATTTATCATTTAGGAATTTTGTGTGAATTGTGCTAATAGTATCTTCAATGTTTTAGAGTGCTTTATAACCTCAGAGAACAATTCCAGATTTCCAAAATCTGAGTCTTTTGGACGATTTGAGAAATAAACTATTTTATATATACACAAATAATGATAATGTTAATAATAATGATGATGATAATAATAATAATAATAATAATAATGATAATTATAATAATAATAATAATAATAATGATAATAATAATAATAATAATAATAATAATGATAATAATAATAATAATAATAATAATGATGATAATAATAATAATAATAATAATAATAATAATAATAATAATAATAATAATAATAATAATAATAATACGATGCAGCACTAGGCAGTGGCACTCATGGCTTCTGATCTTAACTGATTGTAAATGTTACCGTATACATTGTTTTGTTTTAGCATAAAAGATAGGCTACAGCAAATATTCTACTCAGTACCATAGATTTGCTTGTCAGTTGTTTGACCTTAATCAGTTGAGCTTGTCCCTTAGAGGCTAATGATATGTGCATCTCTGATCATGAGCAGAAATAGTCGGGGAGCATCATAGACATGTGTTGAGAGGAATTTGGCGGGGTTTGAATAATTCACCTCTGCAAACATGGGTGTTTTGTTCATCATCTTTAAAACAAATCTTATTCAAGAACCTTTTGAGCAGGATGGGCTACTCGACCAGAAGAAAATTCTAACTGGACTCCACCTGCAAGGTCATGTGCTGTTTATCTTGATATGAGATCACTATGCCGTGCATATATGGTTGTGACGCAAGTACCTAGTATACCCTTATCAGACGGATAGGTATGAAGGATATATTGGGCTTCGTATATTGGTACCACAGTGTCACTTTGATGGCAGGCGCCATTATTATTATTATCATTATTATTATTATTATTATTATTATTATTATAAAGTACTAGAACTAGTTATATATATGCATTTCCATTATGCTATTTCTCGATTATACATCAACCAATATAATACTGCGAATCGCAGAAGGTCCTCGACTGCACAAGGTGACTATTTCGAAGGACATGATGTTAAAACGTAGGTAAATAAGTTTTTTTTTTATTAAACATAACCAGTCTGGGAACCTCTTGATACCACCTCGTAAATACTTAGTTAAGAGGAAAATGAGCTAGACCGACTCCTGCCTTGACGACGCTTGTTGGGGCAGAAACATATATCTACAGTTATCTTTTTCCTTAATAACAAGTCAATTTTGCAAAATACTTAGTTCTTGAGATTGTCTCCCCTCTTCGTTTAGAGTTGGTTGCAGTTGCCACCTGGTGATTCTTCAACTTTCTCTGGATAATTTCAATAAACTGAGAATGCATGTTGTACACTACTTAATATGTACTACTTTATCTTTGTTGTTCAGGAGTGGCTGTGTGGTAAGTAGCTTGCTTACCAACCACATGGTTCCAGGTTCAGTCCCACTGCGTGGCACCTTGGGTAAGTGTCTTCTACTATAGCATCGAGCCGACCAAAGCCTTGTGAGTGGATTTGGTAGACAGAAACTGAAAGAAGCCCGTCGTATATATGTATATATATATGTGCGTGTGTGTGTGTGTGTGTATTTGTGTGTCTGTGATTGTCCCCCCAATATCGCTTGACAACTGATGATGGTGTGTTTACGTCCCCGTAACTTAACGGTTCGGCAAAAGAGACCGATAGAATAAGTACTAGGCTTACAAAGAATAAGTCCTGGGGGTCGATTTGCTCGACTAAAGGCGGTGTTCCAGCATGGCCACAGTCAAATGACTGAAACAAGTAAAAGATTAAAAAGAGTAGAGTATATATACTATTTCACATTGCTCCAGTCTACTCAGCTGGCAAAAATGAGTAGTTCCTGTAATTCAAAGGGCCAGCCTTGGCATATTCTGTATCACGCTGAATCTCCCTGTGAACTTCGTCAAAGGAATGCATGTCTGTGGAGTGCTCAGCCATTTGCATATTAATATCACGAACAGGCTTTTCCGTTGATTGGATAAACTAAAACGCGTCGTCACAACCGACGGAGTGTCTGCATTCCACTTATAAAGCTTAAATTGACACCTGTAATTGTGGTAGAAGTGAGTTTTCTGAGATACTGCACACTGATATCGAACCTAGAATTACATGATTGCAAGGCGAAATTCTTAACCACACACCCAAATATAATTTGTGAAACGGCAGATGTAATTAATATCACATAATACTGCTCCCTTTTCTTAAACTTTTACATTATATTAACTTTTCTCTCTCATTTTTCCTATGCTTTCTTCCTCACTGGTTTCATGTTGTTCTTTCAGTTTTTGTGTATGTGTGTATAGGCACGGCTCGGTGTTTAACAAGGTCTCTTCGTAATCACAAGTTCTCAGAATATATGCTACTAGATGGCATCTTGAGCAATTTGGGTCTTTTACCGCAAGATGGAGTCTGCACAAGCTGTGTAAGTGAAACTGGGTTAGCAGAAACCATGGAAGTCAGTAGAATAGAGTGTACCTACCATTTAAAGGGCACACAACTCTGATTGTCGCACTCAGGGTCACGCTAAGAGGACAGGTGTCTGTGGAATACTCAGCCACTTTTATTATAATTCAAAGATGTAACAACTCGACTAAGCATCGTCAAAACTAACGTAGCCTCAATCAGTTTGTGTCTAAGTGCTTATGTCATACAATTTCGAGAACAGTCCCACAAACACACACACACAAGTGTTGCTTTATTTACGTCCTTGTAAATTAATGGTTCTGCAAAAGATACCGTTATAATAAGAGTACCAGACTTTAAAAAGATAAGAACTGGAGACGATCTGTTGAACATAAAAAAACCCTTTAAGGTGGTTTCCCAATCCAGTAACTGAAAGTAAAATTTATATATATATATATATATATATATATATATATATATATATATATACAGGGTGTCCAAAAAATGTATACACACTTTAGCAGCTGATAACTCAATTGATATTTTTTCTTTCCAGATGAAACCTATAGGATGGCAGTCAGATTAAGCTTTGAACAAAGAAAATTAATTCTAAAATGATACTGGAAGTGTGAAAATGCAGTTGAAGTGCAAAAACAGTTGGGGAGGGAGTTTCAAACAGATCCACCAATGCAACTCACTATCACTTGAATTAGAGATAAGTTTGAAGCTGATGGAACTGTTCAGAATGTCCACGATAAGCATTCCAGAAGACCCCGAACATCAACAACCCCAACAAAGCAAGGAGTACTGGAAATGAATCACCAAGAAAATCTGTGCAGCAAAGCGAGTCATGAGGTAGGTATTCCAAAATCATCTGTCCAATGCATTTTGAAGCATTGTCAATGGAAAAGTTACATTCCAAGATTAGTCCATGCTATTAATGATGATGATCCAGACGAAAGAGTGCAGCATTGCGAGTGGTACTTGGAACGATGTGTAGAAGCTGCACACTTTCCAACAAAGATTGTGTGGAGTGATGAAGCCACATTCAAATTAAATGGTTCAATTAACTGCCACAATTGCACCTACTAGGGTCCTGAGAATCTGCATGTTATGGTGAAACACCATGTTAATTTGATATTTGTGTGGTGTGGTTTATCATCAAGAGGATTAATTGGACCATTCTTTTGTTATGCTACTGTGACTGGTCCCGTTTACTTGAACTTGTTGCAACAGTCTGTTATGCCAAGCATTAGAGAAGACTTTGAAGATGAAGAGTTTTATTTTCAGCAAGATGGGGCACCCCCACACTACCATTGCTATCTTAGATCCTTCCTTGATGAGATCTTGCTAAACAGGTGGATTGGATGAAGAGGTATGGTTGAATTCACCAGACCTCACACCACTAGACTTTTTTATGGGGATACCTTAAAGACAAATTATACGCTATGAAACCTACAAGTCGCTGATTTGAGAGCAGCCATTGGACGAGAGTGCACACAAATACCAAAAAATATTCATGGTTAATACAAGTTCGGTTGATAACATATCATTACAGTTCAGCAATACGTCAATACAGTCAGTAAATTATTCCTGAAACATAATACATTTATCAAAACATTAACTCACTAAAACTGATGATGTTAGATATATATATATCTTACTTAAAATTAATTCATTTTGACATTTTAGTGAATTATAGAAATAAAAACACATTGATATGTTATCAGTTTCAATTGGTTTCTCTTTTGTGTATAATTACTGAAATAAAATTCGTTTATGACTGTGAAGGAAAAAGAAAATTAGCTTTCAAATTCTGTTGATGTTTGGTTTCTTCTTCCGATCCAAGCGCTTCTGTGATATGTGCCTTTGTGTCTTCAGTGTTTTGCGGTTCCGTATTTGAATACGAAGTTCCAGTTGGTTTACGTCAAAATTCCATAATAATGTTTTCTGCCTTCTCCAATCAGTGCATTGGCATATTTCACTGACTGAGGAACTCAGAAACATTTTTACGGTAAACTATTCCTTGGAACAACCGGCTGCACCATTTCCCCAATATGAAACAGCAGATTCCGTCAGCTTCTCCTCATGTTTGATTGGAAAAAGAAAAATTAAACATATTTCTTATGTTTGCCGAAATCAAACACCGAAGTGGTTTCACAGGTGTCACATTATTTCAAAAAACCTCCTCCAATTGGTGATGGTAGCTGTTTCTCTTGAAATATTGTCCTTTAACTTGCTTTTTGTAAGATGTTACTGTTCTTGTTTGGTTTTACAAATAAACGAATAAAGAAATACACGAATAAGAAATAAAAGGATTAGTATTTCTTTACAAAATTTTAAAATATGGAATGGATATATTTTATGTTATTTTTCGTCATATTATTACCAAGATCCGTATTGTTCACTGAAAAAAAATATGAATAGATTTTGGAAAACCCAATTCACCTTATGAGAGGAGAAAAGAGAAACAGTGAGAAGAATTATTCGGAAAATGCATTTGACTTAGAATTTAAACTAGGACCCTAAATTAAATTTTAAAAGTTTGTATTGAAATTTCTTGAAGGTATTTCGCTGCTCTGTGGTTCTCCCTAATTCTGATGAACGAATATAACATTTTTGCAGGTTTTCTTTGGCAGATTATGGTATGTATAGAGTGTAGAAATTTGTTTCTGATCTACTTAAACATTATTTGTCCGAGTCTCTAGTTGTATAGTCTCTAGTTGTATAGTCTCTAGTTGTATAGCTGTTGTATAGCCTCAGATGCGTTACACCATATCTCAGTCTAGGTGAGAATCATATTGCACAATCGGATTTACAATGATAATTTATATGGGTGTAGTGTGGCAGTCTGGACATGTTGAAATGTCTCCACTGTCCAGTCTATGTTTGTGCAAACACAGATTCTAATAGAGGTCGTAACAGATATAGGCATGCACTTATTTTTGGTATTGTGTATCTCAGCAGAGAGCTTGAAGCTTGACGTGCATGAGATGGTCTCTGTCCGGAGTGGGAGATATGACGTTTTTAGGGTGAATGCTGTAGTAGTTGTGTTTAGGGGAGATTTATGTGTCTGGGTGTTTGGAAATAGCTTTCAATGTCGTGGAAATAATTGTGAGATCTAAAGCTTACTGTAGTAACAAACTGTAATTTCTTGTAACCCAAGGATCTTTCGTTTCCTACCACTTTTTGCTTAGTTTTGAAATGTGTTGCTTTGTGTACTTAGTTGATTCTTTTGGTTTATAGAAAGATTCGAGCCAATACGCGTGTGTGTTTGTGTGTGTGTACGTGTGCGCGAGCGCGTGTATCTGTGTGTACACATACATACATACATACATACATATATACATACATACATATCAGTTAGACAGGAGGAACCCAAACACCATTTAACCCTTTACAGGAAGTCTGAAACTAGTGAAATGGAGGAAGGTATAGCTCATAGGGGAATTAACTTATTATGCTGTGCATATGTGTTGCACATGTTCTGAATGCCTTGTACGTAATAGCTAGTATTATCGTCTGTGTGTAAGTGGTATGTTTATGCTCTTGAACACAACTATTCATTGTATTTGACGCTTTCTGGTGTTGATGCAGGGAAAAGAGACAGCGGATTTCATGAATGCTACTTAAAATTTGTTGTTTTGGAGCCAGCGATAAAGTGTCTGCTCTCTCGTTCAACCTACAAGAAATGATAGCGAAATATTCTTCAAACATTACTCTTCTGTTCAAAAAAACAGAATTGCTAGCTGAACAAGTCGACTCGATGAAACGGGTTTTGGTGATGCACACATGTAGAGTTGGGGATATGATAATTGATTCAACGGTAGGTTAACATTTTAACTCGTACACTAATTACAATAAGTAGCTTGGTGCTTCATCAATAGAAACCTGTGATTGGTTAAATTTAAGAAAATTTAGAGTGTGAGAGTTACAGTGTATTTCAAAAGAATTTAGGAGCGGGAGTGGCTGGGTAGTAAGTAGCTTGCTTACCAACCACATGGTTCGCCGCTGGAAGCCATCATGAAACATCATGAAAATTCATGAATTGATCGTGGAGGACCGTCGCTGAACAATTGGCGAATTTTATGATATGACTAGTGTGTTCTGGAGCTCTTGTCAACGAATTTTGGGCGAGGAATTGTGAATGAAAAGAGTTGCAGCAAAATTTTGCCTCGCTTGCTCACAGAAGATCAAAAACAGTCACGACTGAATGCATGTCGTAAACTGAAAGGACAGCTGGAAGTTGATCCAGACCTTTTTTCAAAGGTTATCACTGGTGACGAAATGTGGTGTTACGGAATTTGCAGATGTGGAAGAGGTAAAGAAAAAAAACGACGGAGGCATTAAAAGGTATCACTTCGGAAGAGTTCCAGGATTGCTTCGAACAGTGGGAAACGCATCTGGACGATGTATTGCTTTAAATGGAGAATACTTTGAAGGCGATAAAAGTGTAAACATGTAAAACTAAGTGAATAAAATAATTTTGCAAAATTCCTGTTTCTTTTAGGTACCTCTCGTATGTGTGTCGGGTTGACCAGGGTAAAGATGCCGTGTAACTAGCTACTTGAGAGAAGTAAGGATCAATTTAGTAGCAATAGAATAGAAAGAGTGAGGAACGGGTAGCGTGTGTGTGCGCCACAGGTTGTAGTACGTCGGGCCTTTACATTGAACACTATGGTTACTAACCATATTGTAAATCAGCCATATACTTATTGAGTAACAGACAAGGGCGCTTATAAAATAGTATGAAGTACGTCATGTGCTGGCATACAATTAGTGTATTTTCGTATGGTACACAATCACACACGCACACATACACACACACACGCACACACACACACACACACCACACACACACACATATATATATATATATATACACAGATGTTTATGTATGTATATGTATGTATATATTTATATATGAGTGAACTGTATGTATTTATTTATGTATGAGTGGACTGGAAGACACACGTGGGATGGAGAGTAGTTGAAGAGGTCACAAGATGTGTAACAAAAAATAAGAATAATGAATCTGGGGTGAAGACCAAGTATAGAAAGCGTGTGATTAATTGGCAAAAATATGACCATCCCCAAATATAATATATATATATTGTTGTCAATTATGGAACCCGACTGTCACTGCATAAACCTGATGATTGCATTACGCATGAAAGTACTAGTTTCGTCACAATGTATATATAATATTTTATTATTTCAATATTGTAAGACTGTAAAAATTGTAAATAATAAAACTTGAAAATCAGACTAGAAATTTGATTGATTAATTTATATAGGTATACACATACACACACACACACATACACACGCGCGCGCGCACACACACACACGCACACACACACACAGAGTGCTAAGGTCGTGTTAAGGCATGGGCATACTGGGCATTTGCCTGAGAGCCTGACAGGTCTAGGGATACAATTCAGGTCTATATATACTGTAGCTTTCAATAAAATATAGACCCCAATGCAATGTTTTTTTCCCGAGGCCCTATAAGGTTACTAAGACTATTCTGAACACAGATATAGTATATATATATATATATATATATATATATATTCATTTTTGTACTTTTTGTGATCTAGTTATATGTTATATGTTTTAAAATGTACTTTATTTTTTATTTATGATTTGGTTTATGTCTATCATTGTTTGAGTTGCATAATAGTGGTTTTTCTCTAATTTATATACATTATATATTTATATTGTGAAATTTGATTTAATACTAAATTGAATTTTTCCCAGTAAGTTTGGAGTTATACTCTTTAATATTATTATTATTGTTGTTTTTATCATTATTATTTTATATATATATATAACATGTACGTATGTATGTATGTATGTGTGAGTGAAAAACAAAGCATAAGTAATGATCATTACATATTTTTCTACAATAAAGAAAAAGATGTAATAACCATTATTTATGACTAGTATATATTACTCAGTGTAAAAATCAGTAAAACTGGAATACAACCACGGATTTACAATATAGAATGGCGACGAAAACGGACCTTTCCACGAGAATATGTAGCGTTCTTTACTAATCTAAACAAAATCGTTAGCCTATTATATATACATATAATATGAGATATTTAGAAATTTAATATTTCTGAAGAAAATTGTATAGTAGCAATTACAATGCAAACTTTAAGAAAGACACAGACAGCTATTTTCGAGAGGCGTGCCACATGAAACAAGGCTTATCATCCGGCAGGCCGCTCTACCAAAAAGATTCAAGGTAATTTTTCGTTTGGTGTGCCATTTAGAGCGTCTCACAGGCCACATGCATCCTGTGGGTCGCATTATGCCCATAGCTGACCTAAGCTATCGCCACTGTTTGAAATCACTGCTTATTTATTTTGATTGCCTCAAACTGTCTTTATTTTATTAAAGATAGAAAAAACTGTATCATTTTAAATTATTGACGGATTTAATCAACCACCCAAAAATACATACAGTACCTTCAAGGTACACGCAGTCGGATCGAATGCGAACCCAAAGGATTGTCAAGTGAACTTCTTAACCACATGACTACACATATCAGAGATATACTGGTTTCAAATTTTGTTGCAACGCCAGCAAGTTCGGGTGATGGGTAAGTCGATTACATCGACTCCAGTACTCAACAGCTGCTTATATTATCGACCCCGAACGAATGAAAGGTAAAGTCGACCTCGGTGGAATTTGAACTCAAAACCTAAATATGGACGAAATCGTCTAAGCATTTTTTCCGGGGATGCTAACAATTCTGCCAGCTCGCCGCTTTATAACAGAGGTATATTAGCACATGTGATGTATTATCATTGATCAGGATAGCAAGGTATTAACAGATTCGGCTGAGCAGCAGAATGAAATTTATTGCCGTATTTACTCACGTCGCTTTACGATCTGGGTTCAAATCCTACTGAGGCCGTCTTTACTCTTTATCTTTCGAAACAGATACATATATAGTACTAATCAATCACTAGCGGTAACTATGATGAACCGATCCATCTATCAAATGTGTGGCCTTAAGCCTATAGGATAAATTATAGGATAAACACCGACCTGATTGTTAGTGCAAGATGATAAACTTTGATACTTAATAACAGAGATATTTGATGAACACATAAAGGGTATTTAGTAAGGTAAGCTTGTTTTAAACGACCAATATTTATAATGTACAGAGATATAATCAGTAAGTATTTCTATTGAGGAGCTTAGATCAAATATATAATATTAATCAGGGCTTAATAAATTGGTTACTTACTTATAGCAGTTGTTGTTGAATTTATTATAACTGGACAGTGCCAACAACACTCCAAAACCAGGACCGAGTGAGAAAAAGATTTGTGCCGCAGCATCTATCCAAACCTGGGAATAAAGGTAAAAGAAAGTTAATAAATCAGGATACACTTTATGTATTCAATGATTTAATTGGTGAAATACTTATCTTAATTATCTTATCTTTGAATAATTATCTTAAATCTTTTATCTTTTACATGTTTCAGTTGTAGGACTGTGGCCATTCTGGGGCACTGCCTTGAAGAGATTAGCCAGTACTTATTTTTTGAATGTCTGGTTCTTTATTTTGCCGCTTAATTACAGGGACGTAAACAAACCAGCACCGGCTGTTAAGTGGTGGCGGCGGGAAAGCACAGACACACACACACAGACACGTATGCATGTGTGTGTATGTATGTATGTATGTATGTATGTATGTATGTATGTATGTATTAAATGACAAGGGAACAAGAAATTATGTAGGTTCAACTTCTTCGTATCGTATGTGTCTTGAGAAATTGTTGCTGAGTATTATATCTATATTATTGATCTTGAAATCGATTAACAACTACGTTGATCAATAAAGAAGAAGAAGAAGAAGAAGAAGAAGAAGAAGAAGAAGAAGAAGAAAGAGAAGAAGAAGAAGAAGAAGAAGAAGAAGAAGAAGAAGAAGAAGAGAAGAAGAAGAAGAAGAAGAAGAAGAGAAGAAGAAGAAGAAGAAGAAGAAGAAGAAGAAGAAGAAGAAGAAGAAGAAGAAGATGCGAACCTTTTAACAAGTAGCAATTACGAAATAATAAGAGAAAATACTCACTCCTGGTTGCAAAAGCATACTCCAATTCGGTTTGAGATAGTAAATAATACCTTCATACGATCCAGGAAGCGTACATCCACGTACGAGCAGCACCAATAGGACAATATAAGGTAAAGTAGCCGTAACCCATACAACCTGAAATGGTATAGTTAGGATTAGTAGGAAATATGATAAATTTATAAAAAAATAAATTGTACTTGCTTCACACATTAAGTTCTGGGCTGAAATCTCGCCGAGGACATTATTGCCTTTCATCCAGTCCAGGTCGCTCATGTTGATCCTGTCAATTCTCACCACTACGAACTTCTCCACTGGACTCTTTACCTACTCTTTATCTACCATTTACGGATTCGTTTGGATATTTACCCTCCGGATGCACCTCTCCCACATACGGATCACAGTGGACTCTACTCTTGACAGGAAATATAACATTAGAAACTATCGATTTAATCGACTAACACTCCCTCCAAATTTATAGCCTTCTGCTTACGTAAGAAATTAAGAAATTAAGGGGATATATAATATCCTTGGCGGTTACCGTATTTGCTCTCAAGTCGCTTTCAGATGTCGATTAACCACAACGGTCTGTATGTAGTACTCGAGCTTACAATGAGTTGTTAGGCCCTGGTAACTTCTCTCGCTAGGTAATTCCGTGTGTCCTGTACGGGACTGCATATGTTCCGTAGAGTTATTAATAATATTAATAATGATAAGGAGATTGAAGGTTTCTCACATCCCTAATTTTAACAGTTATTTATAGCATATTATATGCAATGATACAAATTGGGCTGATGTTCACTACAACTGTTTCAGACGTGTTTTTTATTGATGAATAAATCAATTACATCATGTTAAAAAAAAAACTTTTCTTCAGGTGAATTAAAGTTCGATTCTACCTTGGTGTCTTTGTTGTTAAAATACCGTGATTCTATTGGATCCTGCAAATAATTATATATCATGCAATACATTGTACTATGTATTAAGAAAAAAGTCCCTGTTTTGGGAGTTGACTAATTTGCATACAGTATGATAAAAATAGCCTTCTTCTTTACTTTTCTTCGCGTAATTTTCATCCTGAAAATATTATACTGTATACAAGAGACAGTATGACACATTTTCAGAATTTTAAGTCGATTAATAAATATTAAACAGACCCTGCTTTAGTTGTTTACTTCTCGTAGTTTAATATTTCGAATATATATATTTAGGCTGTTTCCAGAAAACTGGAGAATTCAGAAATCCAGACCACTACTGGTCTCAAGCTTGCTGGATATTTGGTCTTGTACAGTGTGTATGTGTGTGTGCGTGAGTGTGCGTGCGTGTGTGTGTGTGTATGTGTGTGTGTGTGTGTGTGTTGTGTATGTGTGTGTGTGCGCGTGTGTGAATGGAAAATATTCTAATATGTGAACCTATAAATCAAGGCGGCGAGCTGGCAGAATCGTTGCCGCGCCGGGAAAAAATGTTTGGTACCATTTCGTCCGTCTTTACGTTTTAAGTTCAAATTCCGCTGAGATTGACTTTGTCTCTCATCCTTACTGGCCTTGTGCCAAAATTTGAAACCAATATGAGACCCTATAACGCTATTGTTCAACTATTGCCTTACTAAATACATTAAATCAAGTCTGTGTAGAGTGATGAACATACACAATGAACAATTACAAATAATATAAACTGAAGCGTTGAAAACACTGAAATAGTTTCATCTTTCTGTGCTGTATGAATATGTCCCTCGTTTAAGAAACAGATTGGGTTTATTTACATTGGTGAAGAAAAAAAACGATACCCTTCCCCCGACCCCTAACCCTAACCCTAGCTAACCCTAACCCTAAAACAGATTGAAATGCAATAGATCGATACTAGGGTCATAATTATGGGTGACAATTTCATATGACACCGCTAGAAAAAACTGCCGTTCAAACCGAAAAGATCCTAAAAATGTCCTTCTTAAAAAAAGTTAGAACTTTTAGTAAATAAAAGTAAAACACTAATGGGCTATTAAAGAGATCATTTTTAATAAAAGAATTTTATGCATTTGCGCATTTGTTCTACTTGATTAGGTTACCCAAATCTACTTTTGCATTTTATAATTAGTACCAATGAAACACTGGGGTCGATGTAATCGACTATCTCCTCCCCTAATATTTCAGGCCTTGTATCTATAGTAGAAAGGATTATTAGTCACACAGACATCTGTATCTAAAGTGGCTAAGATTGCCCTAATATAAAGCTGTCACGGTCGCTGTTGGTATAAATCTTGATTATAAGCCTAACTTAGGTCAATGAAGGTCAATTTGCAACAGCAAAGAACAACTAAATAATGCTTCTGGTCATTTTTTATTTAGAACCAGGAAGGAAAAAATTCCTGACATCAGCCTTCAAATATATTTTAATAAGTTTCTCACGTACAAATATTAAGATACTTTTTAGAGGAAATTCCGCAACAGCTTTGTTTTCTTGAGTTTCGGTGATATTTTCCGGTTTCAATTAATTAGAAGGAAGTGCGTTAAAATGTAAGGAAAACTATTTTAGCATGAGAAGTAAATCACTCACACACGCATGAACTCACACACAAGCACAAATCAGAGCAACATTAAACTAGTATTGATCTGTGTCAGCAAAATTCTTTTAGTAAAGTTCACAAATTTGTCTAAGCTTGCATGAGACAAGAGTAACAGGCAGAACCACGAGAGCGCCGGACAAAATGCTTTGTGGTATTTGCTCCAGTTCTTTACATTCTGAGTTCAAATCAGAGGTCAGCTTTGACTTTCATCCTTCCGAGATAGATAAGTATAGTACCAGTTCAGGAAGTTAAGTTGGCGGAATTTCTCGAGCTTTGGATAAATGCTTTGCAACGTTTGTTCCGGCTCTTTACATGCTGAATTCTCAAGTAGATGTGGCAACTTTGTCTGTATGTAGTCGACAAGATGCTGCCTTGTAAAATTTACGGAGACGGGAAACTAGTTTTGTATTCTTTATCAAAAAATCCTTAATAAGCGTATAACAGTTATCAAGGAAATGAACAGAGGTTGTTCGTTTAACCTTATGACGCGAAAAAGATGGTAAAGAAGTGTACCTACGTTTCAGATAAGAACTTTCATTGTTGAGAAGTGTAGATCTGTGAAAACACTGGAATATAGTTTTTGTTTGATGTTTTTAAAATAAGCTCATAGTTTAAGTTTGAAGCAAAGGAAAACAATTGTCCTCTATATTAACTTTCAGTATTTTATTTATGAACGCCTCTAAAGATGAAATCGAATGCATGATACCGAAAAAGATTTACACAAGGATCAGAAGAGACGTGATTTTATATCATAATTCCATTTAGCTTGCTGCCTCATATAGAGCCTATTCCACAACGCTTAATCAAGTGTCAATTTTACCGATACATGCACGGAATTATCAACATACTAATTAAGATCAGGCCTGCGTCACAATCTATACCATATCTAACTGATTTTAATTAATAAAAATTTTGGAATTGCCTCCCATGTTTTTGTTTTTTGCCATAATTATTTATTTAGATAAACGTTTGTTCTCATTACTAAGGTTGTAATTTTAATTAACTTTGGTTAACTACATTGTGTATTCTAACACCAGCTTTGCCGTAAAATTGAACTGGTTTTTTTACGTATACATGAAACCTTTATGTTTGTATGAGAAGAAATGAAATGCTGTAACTATAATTTTCCTAAGCACATTACTGTATTAATTGAAAGGATATTGCTATAAGTGGAAATGAAACTCGGATTATGAGATTGAATCTTGAGGACAAGAACTTACCTTCAGATCTTAGTTGTTTATCTATTGCAAAAGTCAACAATAAAACACAAAACAAAATATTAAAACGATATACGATATTTTTTATATCACATTCGACAAACATTATCACAAATCACATCATAATTTTGCAAACTAATAGCTTCATCCTTAGAGATGGAATTTTACATAAATATTTCCATCTATACAACATCTTGATCTGTTTGATTTCCGATTAATATACAGTGCTCATACATAAGTGGCTTGCTTAATGTATAAGAGCGTTATTACCCTTA
>NC_043002.1:52310633-52325633 GCF_006345805.1 Octopus sinensis | reverse complement strand
GCTGTCTTAGTGGCTTGACAATATCACGCGCTTAGATTACTCCAGACACGAAGTAGTCTCGGCTAGACATAGCGAATAAACAATTCAGAGTCAAACTTTGCCTTTCATCCAATCAGGGTCAACAAAACGTTACGACTTTAGAATAATGGATCGGTTGAAATGCTAGAGAGTCGGAGAATATCTCTTGTTGCATCTGATCCGGCTCTATGTGTAGTAATATTCAATGCCTGTGACGGGATTGGCTCAGAGGTTAGGGTATTCTGCTCACGGTGGTAAGATCGTGAACTCCATTACCAGCAGCGCGTTGTGTCTTTCAGTAAAATATTTTATTTCACGTTGCTCCAGTCCACTTGGTTGGGAAAAATGAGTAGTACCTGTACTTCAAAGGACCAGCCTTGTCACATAATGTATCACACTAAATCTCCCTGAGGACTACGATAAGGGTACACGTGTCTGTGAAGTGCTCAGCCACTTGCACGTTATTTTCACGAGCAGGCTGTTCCGTTGATTTGACGACCTGGAACCCTTGCCGTTGTACCCATAGAAGTCATTAGTTTGACATAAGCACAATATAATACAATCGTTAGAAATTTTTAGTTTGACGTAAGTTTAATATAATACCATTAGTAAGAAGGTGTGATACTTAACATAACTCCCAACTCATCAGGCAAACCTGTCTTGATCCTTTATGGATCCCTTATATCTTATTTCTTTCAATTTAGACTGTGAATATGCTAGGCCATCCTCTCAAAGGGTTTACTCGAACAAATCGACCCCAGTACTATTTCTAAGTTTGGTACATATTCTATCGGTTTTTTGCCAAACAGCTAAATTACGGGGACGTAAACAAACTAGCAGTGGATGCAAAGCGGTGGTGGAGGACAAAAACAAACATACACATACACCCACACATACACAGACACACACGGAGACATATATAGAACAGCTTCCACACAGTTTCCCCTTTATTAAATTCACTTACAAGGTATTCGTTGATCCAGGACTATAGAAAAAGACACTTGCCCAAGAGGCCGCACAGTGGACTGAACCCGAAACCACATAGTTGCAAAGCGAGCTTCTTAACTACACAGCCATTCCTATGCATAAAATACTAGCACTCGTACTTATACATATTTTCATATGCACAAACAAATACAAACATACATAGTTTAAAAAAAGGAAACATTTGTGTACAATTAAAAAAATAGCGATATGAGAAGAAATGAATTACATAACTTACTCAAAGAACTCTTGTGCAGAGGAGGTGGACAAATTCATAGGTAAGGATTGGTTTCGTCGTTGTTCGAAGGTTGTGCAATTGTCACTGTTCCAGCTGTTGTTACAACTCAGCCAAGGTACTTCATAGTTAAACGATGAAAACAAGTAATAAACCGACCACGCTATAATCGTATTGTAGTAGAAAGCTACGTAGGTAGATATCACGAATATCGATAGACCAATACCTTGGATAGAAAATAGAATACAAGATTACAGGAACGATTAACTTTTTGTGTAATTGTATAATTATATTTTACATGAACGGTGCGGGCTGTGTGGCAATAAATTTTTGGAAAACAATCACACGTTTAGAATGATTTAGTACATAAGAAATCGAAAAACCTTTTTATGATTAAGCTTACGCTTAGAGACCATTGTTATTGAAATGCTAGTGTAAGGTAGCGAGGTGACAGAATCGTTAGTGCATCGGACAAAATACTTACTGGCATTTCTTGTGCTTTTACAAATATATGTAGTATATGTGCATAGCATATATATTAATAACTATGTTTTATTTCAAGATTTCTCACCAAAAGAGAAAGACCCGATTTCTAAACCGATATCC
This sequence comes from Octopus sinensis, assembly GCF_006345805.1. NCBI lineage: Eukaryota > Metazoa > Mollusca > Cephalopoda > Octopoda > Octopodidae > Octopus > Octopus sinensis. The sequence continues at coordinate 52,323,790 of NC_043002.1, read as the reverse complement.
AACGTTACGTGGTTGGAATTTTAAGCATCAACGCGGTATTTGTGCATGTTTGTGTCCGTGTGCAATATTTGGATCCAGTGCACGTGCAAATTTGTATGTTTTATTTTATATATGTATTCTCATGCTTTTAGCTGCATGCCTAGATATGTATATATATATATATATATATATATATATATATATATATATATATATATATATATATATATATATGTATGTATATAGATATGTGTGTGTGCTTGTGCATGTGGTTATGTATGTATAAAAGTACGTTTATGTTTACATACTTATCATACTTGTAGGTGTGTGTGTGTAATGCAAAATGGGCGTACCTATATTTATAATCTGAAATAGGTCTTACAAATTGCACATATTACTACGCTAACTTTTCCTTCATAAAAATGTACCGCTCGACATAATCTCCAATAAAAATATATGTATTGGCACCAATGTTGAATCTACAAGAGTGGTCTGAAATGTTCATAGGGTAATTATGAAATAATAACACTAGAGCTGTGAAATCTTCCATGAATTAATTTCAACTCTACTTATAAATAACTGTATTGTCTCTTTCCAGGTAAAGTCAGATTTGACTATTCAAATAAGACTTCAAAAGTAACAAGCAGCGACTTCTGTTGTAAATGGGCAAAATTTGGCGTCGTAGGGCTATCAAGTATCTGCAGAAAAACGGTTTAGATTCCAAGGACATGCTGACATGGTTGCTACATTAGGAGATGACGTTCCGGCTTTATTAACAGTGCAAAAGTGGGCAGCTGAATTTAGGAGGGGGAAAAGGAGAGTATTGAAGGTAACCATAGATATGGACATCCTGCAACTGCCACTACCGAGGAAAACATTGATCGTGTTCACCACATAGTGATGGAAGACAGACGCTTGACTACAAATCAAATTACTAATGCTATTGACGAATCCCATGGGAGGGTTGAGAATATTCTGCACAATGAACTTGTCAAGGCGAAGGTTTCTGCTCGATGGGTGCCACGTCATTTGATACCTGGTCAAAAGCGTATCAGGTTGATCACATCACAGGGAAATTTGACATTGTTTAAGGCAGATCCAGCAGGCTTCCTTGAACTTTTCCTCGCCCAAGATGAGTCCGTTAAACCAGAGCTAAGAAACAGTCCATGCGATGGAAACACCCCCTCCTCACCTGCTTTAAAGAAGGCAAAGGTCTTTCATCTCCAAGAAAGGTGATGGCCTCAGTCTTTTGGGATACAAAAGGCATTGTGTTTATTGACTATTTTGAAAAGGGCACATCATCAATGGAGAGTACTATGCCTACTTGCTGAGGCAGTTACAAAGGGCTATCAAAACCAAACACCCAGGAAAACTGACAAAAGAGGACTTGTTTAATCAGTACACCAGTCCTTGGTTTCAATGGCTGCTGTGTATGACTGTGGTTTTCAATTGGTTGCCTACCTTTCCTATTCTCCTGATATGGCCCCATTCTAACTATTATCTGTTTCTCAACATGGTAAAATACTTGACTGGGAACCAGTATCGGAATCATGATGTCGTCACACCTGCTATCGAAGATTTCTTTGAGTGACAGGATGAAAGATTCTTCTCCAATGTGATCGAAGCACTGAAACACCGATGGAAGAAGTGTGTAAACTGCAAGGGAGACTATACAGAAAAATAAACCTCATTTGGTCGCATTCCATGAAAGTATCTCGATCGGCCTATGAACTTTTCAGCCGACCTTCGTAGCTCTTGAATTCTCTAAAAGATCCAGGTGTGAACTGTTGCGCTTATATCTTAACAATCTCTTCCATTACGTCTGTGTCTTCAAATCTTACTCTCCGATGTCGGAGGATGTCAACGTCGAGTTTAACGGGGGATGGGTCTTCTGACTAGCCCAATTTGCTGACTGCTTGATTAGTTGCTAAAACTTTGGATGGTTACTCGTTGTCCTGGTGAATATAGATCGTTTAAAAATTCTTATTCAGTCCGTTCCTCCTAACGGCTTCTCTAATTTTCTAAGTGTTTCATTACACCCTTTGCTGTTCACGACGCAACTAGGTTCTGAATAAAAAAACAGTCACAATGACATTTTATGCTGATCGTTGCTTCTTAAACTTCTTAAGCATCATGGAAGATGTATAACTCCATTCCATAAATTGGGCCTTCGTTTTTGCCTCATAAAGATACAGCCATTTTTCATATCAGTCACCAGATCAGAAAAAAGTGTCTTCATTGGCATCAAATGCGTCTGATAGATCAGAATGGACTATCACTCTTCTCCCCTTCAACTGCCGAGATACTTTGTGTACATTCTCTAATACCCAAAGTCTTACACCATTTTCTTTAATGTATTGTAACTATGGTCGAATTATGCAGCGAACTCACGAACTATGGACACGTTTGACAATTCGTTCATTCGTTTGAGATTCATGTCTATAATAGCATTTGATGGTCTCTCACTGAATGTTTTTTTTTTGTTTGTTTTTTTCCAAGTTGGTTTCTCCTTCTTTAAATTTCCCCATCTATTTGTATACATTGATCTTGTCAATTGTGTCATCTCCGTAAACAACATGTAGTCTTCTGTGAATATCGTACCGCTTGCACTTATCCTTATCCTTCGTCAATAACTTAATGAAGGCGCATTGATTCTGTTTGGAATTTTTTATTTGCCTACAATGAAGAAGGACAGGAAGAAGAGTTATTATCATTGAAGAGTTGCCCTACCAACGTATGCAATTTGAACGGCTTGTGTCAGTTAATAAAAATGTTTTGACCATTTTTGCATTAATTTCGGAACAACCTTCTCATACACACATATATATATATATATAAAGCATACTACACACACACACACACACACACACATACACACACACACACACACACATTATACGATACGTACACAGGGATACATTATCCAGGCAGGTACCACTACTGATTAAATAACTAATTATGCGGTATAATTAATTGTTAAATTTTGAAAATGTGCCAGTCTCCGTACTCGTTGTAATTGTTTTGCGTGTGTGTGTGTGTGTGTGTGTGTGTGTGTGTGTGTGTGTGTGTGTGTGTGTGTCTGTGCGTGTGTGTGTGTGTGTATACGCGTCTTGTATAAGTCACAGTGCAAACGGAATATATGCAAAAGTATTGTGGTTCAGACTTTTGACGGTGTTGTCGAAGAATATATCGAAAAATAAAAAAAAAGAAGAAATTCGCAAATAAATCAAACAGAAATAAAAAAAACAACAGAAAATTCTAAATAAGTAAAAAGAAATCGATAAAAAAATAACCAAATAAATAAAATATGTGGAAAAGAAGAGAAAACCAAAAGAACTCAGAATCGGTCAGAAAGCATTGTTGGTTTTATATATTTTTGCTAACAGAAAACGTCTTGAAATTTCCGCATCAATATTCAGTTCTGAGAAGGCAATTAACGTTTGGAAATGGTTGGAACCAATGAAAGTGATGAAATAAAGCCCACCTAATATTACAGTGGATCATTACCAATTACTAGAGAATAAGAATTTTTCATCAAATTCTTCGATAAGAGAGAATGAAAATTAAAAAATAAAATCATATAAAGATAAAACTAAAAAAAAAATGGATAAGGAAAAGAAAATTTAAACATGATAGAAGATTTAACGTCTCAATCTATTGTTTAGCTCCACCCAGTCTGTCACATTAATTTAGATTCACTTCTCCGCAATTTTCATTGGTCGATTGATCGTTTATAAAATATTCAACTTGATGCATATTTGCATTGAAGAGCATTGGAATTTTTACACCTCTCATTGTCAAACGTTGTTAATGAATATGGGTGTGGCTCTTTTATCTCCCATATAAATATGTATATCTCATCCAACATCCTAATATCATTCTTGAATTAGAGAAAATAACAACTTAAAGAAGTGTGACTGTTGCAGTAGCAGTCGGTTTCAGGTGGTGGAAGTGGGCGTGGCTCTATTTTTTGTCTAATCATTATTATTATTATTATTATTATTATTATTATCATTATTATTATTATTATCATCATCATCATAATTCATTCATTCAATTTTCCTATATGGAGTCTCGAGTTTTCAGAAAGTGGCAGCCGCGTTCGTGTTACGCTGAAGTGGTAGAAGTGGGCGTTGACAGACTGAGTTTGAACAGGTAGTAGTAGTAGTAGTAGTAGTAGTAGTAGTAGTAGTAGTAGTAGTAGTAGTAGTAGAAGAAATAAAATGAAAGTAGAACATTGATTAAGGCAATTTCACGTGATAGCGGAAAAACGTATTTAAATGTAGATCCACCCTATTGAAGAGAAGGTTTTGATTAATGGCAACGGTAATTGTAATGGCATACGTATTACTGCTCATAGAGTTGTTAGAGGCAGTAGTGGTGGTGATAGTGGTGGTGGTGGTGGTGGTGGTAGGAATGAGGGTGCTAAAGATGCTGATGTTAATAGAGATAGTCGGAGAGAAAGAATGAAGTAATGCTTGTGGTGGAGATGATGGTGGTGGTGGTTGCAAGAAACTGAGGCAAGCCAACAGGGATCATGTCATCAAACACCGCATTCAATACAGCGTGAAAAACTAGTTATTTCCTCTCAGGCATCAACAATCTTTACATTTTTGTTGTTCTTGTTGTTACTATCGTTATTTCTATTGCTGTAGCAGTAACAGATGATGAAATTGATAGAGAGCTGAACAAAATATCTTGCTTCGTGCATTCTGAGTTCTGAGTTCAAATCCTGTTAGATTTACTTTTTGTCTTACCTTCATTCTACCCCACCAGAGAAATGATAAATTAAGCACAGTATGTGATGGCGTATAAGACACATTTTTACGTTCTCAGTTCAAATCCTATCAGATTTACTTTTTGCCTTATCATCGTGCTACCTTAATACGGAAATGGTAAATTATTTAGGACGTTATTTGATGGCATATAAGACCCTATTTTTACCCAAACAAAATCACCTTGAGTCCTACATGGGCAAAAGATTCGTAAACCTGTTCAGGACTCCCAACGCTCAGACAGATTTCGCCTAGATTTCCCTAATGCGCTAAAGTGGACCTTGTCAAACCACAAAGAGTAATCTCGGTCGTCCTTAGAGTTTTTGCCGGGATAGCAGCAGTAAGCTTAGTCGGTGACAGTTTCGATTAGTTTCGGATCGACTTTCAGAAGGGGTGTGATTATTCGGAGATTAAGACATCCTTTCAAAAGCGAAAGGATTTTAGGGAGAAGATTATCGAATTAGATAAACGGGAATTGACGGGGTCCATCATCAATAATAGGTGATGGGTTTTGCTACAAGCAAAAATTAGAGAAGCAATCTGTATGCCTTAGCAACGAGGTAGCTGCAGAGGACAATCGCTTAGAATAGGAATAGAAAAGAAGCATCGCAGACGGTGTACTAGTGGCGAAAATGACACTTGCACTGGGTATACTGAAAAATGACGGTAAGAAAGCTGTTCGTTGACAAGGATGACGGAGGTGCAGCGTGGAAGCAAAGCCCTAATTCGGACTTAACGAATTGCTTCTGTCATATACTTTCCTATAAAAACAGATGTGTGTGGAATTTGCCGAACTGTTCCCCATGAGTGACTACTGACGACACAGCATTCTGATGGCTAGCTCGATGGATTATTGCGATTCTCGTACATGACGGCAGAGGTCGGTACAAAAAGCCGAATTCAGTAACTAAGAGACAGTCGTGCTGAGTAGCCGTGCGAGAAGGAAATCACTGAGAATTGGATGGTCAAGCCTATAGTTTCTATACCCGTATACCATACTTTATTGCGCTTGTTTAGACAGCCGTTTGCTGCTGCTGGTAGGAGACTGGGAGCAGTCGAATAAGCTTGGAAGTAGTTACACTGCTGGTAAAGGACCCGGAAAAGTTGAGGTGCTAGAAAACTTCAAATCCATTACTGTCTGTGTTCAACACTGTATTAAAGATTTTGGCAAAAGTGCTTGCCAAGAGGCTGGTGTTTGTCGTTGGTAATATAATTACAGTAGTGCAGACTTGTGCAATCAACGGCAGATCTATTCAGAGCTAGTGTCATCGCAGAAATGCAGGCCAAATCAATCCTCGGCAGATCTGTACATGGTAACTTTCATTTCGTGCAATACACCAGATAGCGGGTTGAGACTAGATTCGGGCTTGGTAGCATGTTGTTCAAGTTAGATCAATCTAAAGTTTCCTACATAGTGAACCATTGCTGTTTGGCAGATGTTCCAAAAAGAGTCGATTTCGGTCCCGTCTTCAGAGACGGTATTTCTTTGATTGTCAAACTAAATGATTACCTTGCGGGACCGTTTAGCATCGAACTCTCGGTCGATCCAGAATGCCATCTCGACCTCTTCTCTATCTTGTATATTTTGGTTTTGGAGCTATTGCTACCGACGATGGAAATTGAGTACAAAAAATGTAGAGGAGCACACATTAACCAACACAAGTCAGTGTTGTTGCAACTTTGGTACCTAGAGAAGCAACTTCTACAGTAGCTAACGTAGATTTCTGTCGCTGGACCGAGGGCCGGTTAAGGTGTTCTGGTTCTGATTGGATTGCTAGCTGGATAGAAGCTGGAAATGGATCGCGAGCAAAGTGGTCAAAAACTAACTGAAATGATCCTCTAGTCGTTAACGGAAACTTGCTAGCACAAAGGTCTTTTTTTTTTTCATGATTCGAATTTTTAGATTGAACTGGTTGAGAAGTATTAAATTTTCAGAAAACTGATCACACTCAAAGTTCGTATCCAGTTATAGTCACTAAATTTAGTGTTTCTATATTCAAAAGAGACATTGTATCTATCCATAGTTAGGAGTCATAATAACTCAGTGAGAAAATGTCTGTTGATTCTCATGCCTCATACATTGTTAGTGTTTCCTTATAAACAGGTTGTAAAGACCACGTGTTGGTAGAATGGCTAAGGTGGCAACACAAGTTTTGGGATTTTCATTTTTTTCTCCTCTGTTTTAAGTCACATCAAGCCAGGTTGATTTGCTTTCCCTTCCTCGAGGAAGTCGATGAAAAATATAAATATATGCTAACGCAGATTCTGTTGATTATGTCTCTCAACTCAAGAAAAAATAATTACCTTCAGCCTATTCCAATATATATATATATATATATATATATATATATATATAAACAGATTACAAGAATATAGACGCTAAATAGAGAGAGAGAGGAAGTGTGACCTTATTACCTTTCCTAGGAGTGTTAAGATTGTAAACGAATTGAATTTAACTGTTTAGTGAAACGGTGCTGCGGTCTGGCTTGCTGAGAGTTCATCTCTTCATCAATCTGATGATGCTATAGGTTTCTTTTCTTTAGTGTTTTATAATTACAATACTGTGAAGTCAACAAACGTAAGCGGTTTAGCTTCCTGCGTTAGGCATTAAGCGTATTTATCTAAAAGTGTATTGTAGTGTCATATTGTTCAGTGCAATGTAATTTTATATAGAGATTGAAATGTTTCCAGTACTTTTAAACTTAGTTGCATGCATAGTAAAGCAAAAGAAAGTGTTCCCATATGCCGCCTCTAGGATACGATTTGATTTCCACCTGAAGTAATTCTATTTCCTATTTATATCAATAATACCTTTTAGAAAGTGAAGGCGCATGGCTCAGTGGTTAGAGCGTCGATCTTACGACCGTGAGATTGTGAGTTCGAATTCCGGACCGGGCTGCATGATGTGTTCTTGAGCAAGACACTTTATTTCACGTTGCTCCAGTTGACTCAGCTGTAGAAATGATTTGCGACGTCACAGGTACCAAGCTGTATCGGTCTTTGCCTTTCCCTTGGATAAGATTGGCGGCATGGAGAGGAGATGCTGGTATGCATGTTCCATAAACAACTTTGCCCGGACTTGTGCCTAGGAGGGTAACTTTCTAGGTGCAATCCCATGGTCATTCGTGACTGAAGGGGGTCTCCGAGACCCTTAGAAATGTTATACATGTCCAAAACTTTCATTTCCAATCTTTTAAAAACAGTGAGCCGTTATTCTTAGTCAGAAAAAAAAAAACAGTATTCAAGTATATGTCTATGCTATTCTTGAAGCTTTCAATTAATTTTATTATTACAAATTTCTATATAAAGCTTCGGATATGCTACTTTTGAGAAAGTAAATATTATAGAATTTAGGTTTGGTTCCCCATGTTCTCCTCTCAGCAAATGTACATTTACATTCAGCTAATGTATTATTCTCAAATGAATTCCTACTTAGAGTAATGCAATCGAGAGTAAGGTTGCGTTCTTTGTGCTTCTGTTTTTGTCAAGCTCATTGGAAGAACAGAACTTAATATAAGTTTTTCAAATTAAAAATATTTTTGTTCGCAAAAACATAAAAGGAAGAAGGATTATTCCCTCCTTTTTACAGTTTTGCCCTCGTTTTCCTTTGAAATCTTTTTCCCATATATGTTTTAAACATCTGAGATGAAGCGTCTACCATTAAAAAAAAAATTCTAATTTAAATTTTAATCTTGTTTTTTATTTTATTTTTATACGCTTCCTTTTTGTAATCTTTTCAGTTTTCACATTTGCGAAAACAGTTTTTCGAATTTACATTTATTTATACATAGCAAATTACGATTATATAAAAAATAAAATTTTCGCAAATTCAGTTTGTTCCTATTTATTTCATAGTAATCTCCAATATTAAAAAAAAATAGTAAATTTGTAAAGAATAAAAATACAGAAAAAGGAAAAAATATACAAAAATGTAGTAATGAAAATGAAGGAGAAAATAAAAAAATGAAAAGAAATTAAATTTAGATTTATCTTAATTATAACAATAATAATCTTATGTTAAAAAACGAAATGTCAAAAGTAAAAAAATTACTAGTAGAAGGGGCAGCGGAGTTTTTTACCCTCAATTATTCTTTTTTTCTTTGCATAACCCTAATTAACGATGCTTAAAACATACAGTCAAGATACTAAAGCTTTTGTACATCAGTTAATTTTAGACTCTATTCCATAATATTACCTAAGTTAATTATGTTGACCATGGCAAAACAACAAGATCGGTGAAAGGGTGCAATTGTCAGATCCATCGTCTAGTTGTCAGCCATGCGGTACCTGCAGATAATGTTGTGACTATCACTACACTGACTGCAGCTACCCCATTATATAGAATACCAGAAATGGATCAATTCAGCTTAGGTATATCCCATGTATAATGCATTAAAAACAAATAAATAATTATTGAAGTAAAATATATTTTCACCAACCTTTGAACATTGGACATATTCTATTCCAGACTGTAAAGCAACCGCAACGCTGATACTGGCCCAGTGCCAGTTCCATGTAGAATAATGGTAAGCCGCCAAACACCAACATAATGATATATGGGATAAGAAAGGCGCCTGTATAAATACAAAACAACGAAAGATTCAAATATTTGCTAATGAAAAATATATGTAGAAAGTATTTATATTGTTTACATAAGCTCAAGTACATTGTGTCTATATTATGGAGTCATGTACATTATCTGAAGGTAGATTAGTTCTTATCTATTACTTGTTACAGTCATTGGGCGGCGGCCATGCTGGAGTATCGTGCTTGTTATTCAAAGGATTTGAGTGAGAATTACGTTAAAGGTACCAAAAACTGGATGCTCATCGTCAAAAAGCAAGACTTTAGGGATTTTTTCTCATATAAAACACACGACCCGGTAAGACACACAATTCTGACCCAAGTTATCAAATGAATGGTAATTTTTTTTCAAACGCACTCTTGCAGTGATAAAAGCCAACGAGAAAGCTTCGACGTTATCCCTCGATTTATGAGAATAAGCAGCCATATTACTTTGAAATTGCTCTTTACAATCGTAAAGAAACTGTCAGGCTGCATACGGATGTCCAAGGTACACTCTGCCGGAACAAAAAATCCATGAAAGATTTTATTTGGTTTGTTGGGTGAGTGCTGACTTAGAGCTAAACAACAAAAATAATAAGTACAGTTATAATGTGCAGTTTAGACACAAAGACAGACAGACAGACAGATAGATAAGGATGGGTAGATAGATAGATAGATAGATAGATAGATAGATAGATAGATAGATAGATAGATACATGCATACACACATACATAAGTACAGGTATGTAGATAGATAGATAAATAGATAGATTGATAGATAGATAGATAGATAGATACATACATACATACATACATACATACATACATACATACATGCATACACACATACATAAGTACAGGTATGTAGATAGATAGATAGATAGATAGATAGATAGATAGATAGATTAACAGACACTTTTCGATGAATTCCACTTTATATATCTATATGACTGCATTGGCCGATGTGTCCTTCCTTGTTAAAAATAAGATTATGTGATATAAGAGAGAATTGACAGTTATTTCTACCAGATATGGTATCACATAGACGTTCCCTCGCCAATTAACTGGCTAAACAGTATTCCTACTCTCAAGCTGTATTATTTCTCTTTCTCTCTCTCTCTCTCTCTCTCTCTCTCTTTCTCCTCTCTCTCCCTCCCTTTCCCCCACTATGTAGGTATATGTATGTGTGTGTGAAAGGCGGGAGAGAGGAAGGATAGAGAGAAAAGCTATGAATAAAGCTCTGCGCCATGAAGTCCAATATGATTGTTCGTCTAAAGAGGAAAAGATCGTCGCGATATCCAGTAAAGAATTGCATTCCAGTTCAGGTCATCATTGTAACAACTCAAAGCAGCTCGGCCTAAAACTAAGAGAAGCAATTTGCTAACAAAATGCTGCAGCGAGTACAAAATCTACTACACATAATCACAGCTACAGACTTATAGTCAGATGCTTACAAACCCAGATCCATTCAAATACAAATCAATATTCAAACGGTAATTTGTTTAGAGTTTTCTTATATTATAATTTCTAACATAAACATAAGCACACAAATTATTAGAAAAAGGATCTAGTCGATTAAATCGACCCTAATTCTTGATTGCTATGACTGGTGGAATCCGGAAGGACGAAAGGCAAGGCTATACTGCCGTAATTTTAACTCAAAATCTAAAGTGACGAAACGATTTCACTTATATACCTGTTTTTTTCATTAGACAGAAGACAAGTAGTTTTCAGAGGAAAGGTATGGACAATGACATCGGCTCCATACTTTTATTTTATTGAACCTAAGAGAATGAAAGGCAAAATTGATCCAAGCCCTAACATTTTAGTTAAACATTTTGTAGCAATATTTAATACTAAATTGAAATATCACCATAATTAGCTCTGTTTGTAATTCGTCTGACATTCATAAATTAATTTATCTATCAGTTTCTTCAAGATATTAACTGTGACCGTATGCTACTATACTATAGAACTCAACTTTTCTTAATAACAATAGATATATTGTATGAATGAATACAAAACAAAATATGTAGCCAGCATTAACTTTTCAGTATATTACAGTTTTTGCCACATGTTACAACATATTCATATAAATAAGGCCGTGGTTAAGAAGTTCGCTTTGCAACTAAGCGGTTCCAGGTTCAATTACACACACTGTGAGACTGAACACTAATGCTTTATGAGTGAATTTGGTTGGCGGAAACTGTGTGGAAACCAATCATGGATGGATATCCATATGTATAGATAGATAGATAGATAAAGATATAGATAAAGGTATATATATATATATATATATATACACACACATACACATACATAAATATATATGTATGTATATTTATAACCCACACACTTAACACACACACAGACACACCACACACACATATATTATATAATATATATATTATATATATATATTATATATATGTATGTAATATATATATATATATATATATATATATATATATATGGGGGAGGGCGTGTGTGTCTTTCTTTATCAATGTTTGGACATCGGTAATCGGTACTGCTTTATTCGCATCCATGTAATGTGGTTCGGCAAACAAGAACGATAGAATAAGTACTAGACTTATAGATAAGGAATGACGTCGATTTGATTGACTAAACACTTCCAAGAAAACAAGTAAGAGTATGACAAATTTTCACAAAAAGTTTCAAAAATTTCTAAGTTTCAGGACAAATTCTGTTAATTTGAACAATTTAATTTCTCTTTATTCTCCTCTCTCTCCCCCTCTCTCTCTCTCTCACCATCTCTCTCTCTCTCTCTCTCTCTCTCTTTCACCCTTTCTCTCTCTCTTCCTTTCTGTCTCACTTTCCATCTTTCTTTTTTTTCCATTCACTCCTGCTTTCTCTCGAAATAATTGTGCTTCGCATAATATAACTATATGGTGTTTTTCTGAATTACTTACGATGCTTCTTAAATTTAGTAGTATAACTCAGTTTATGAAGAGCAATATCTGATTAAGTCCACAGTCGGAAAACGTTTTCCCATGTCTGATATACACAATAATACATTTTTGGCTTAGCTCAGAATGTCACTAAGCATTTGTCACTAAGGAGACTAAATCAAGTCAGAGCACGGGTCTGGTTATTCACCAGCGTTCTGAACAAAGCCCTGTGTTTTAGCATATAAGTCTCTCTGAGATGTTTCTCTGAGACAGCTAGAAGACGTTCAACCTTTGCATGTACATTTTGAATGTTAAACACGCTTGAATCTTAATCTATAGCTTTTTCAAAATGTATATTAACACAATAATACATTTTCCCGAACCGAAAAAGAAACCTCTAGGTTCATGATTAATCTGCTAGAAATGAACTCATCGGCATCCAGAACAAAAACAGACGGGACGTCATGATCGGAACGCATTTGGTCATACGTAAAAGGTAAGCTGCTCAATTAGGACAGGACATCAGATTACTTGTGAAGACATATGTATCGGTCTATAATTATTATTGCTATTGTTTAGGCCTCAGTTAACTCCGACTGAGAGGAAGAGCTATAATCAAATTCAGTTTCCTAACATTTGTACTTTCTTAAGAAGCCTTGAGGCTCAACCATTACCCAATCTCTGTCCAATGTACGGCGTGATGAGGATGGCTTGGAAGATTGGAGGACTCGTGGTAAGTGATTTGTATCTGCACACTCATCTATCATTATTCATTCATCTCTCTCTCTATCTATATATATATATATATATATATATATATATATATATATATATATATATATATAGTGAAGGCGCATGGCTCAGTGGTTAAGATCGTGAGGTTGTGTGTTCAATTCCCGACCGGGCTGCAAGCCGCTTTATTTCACGT
>NC_043002.1:52305633-52308133 GCF_006345805.1 Octopus sinensis | reverse complement strand
CACATTATCCAATGCATTCCATAATACGGCAGGATGTGGTTCGAGAGAGACTTGGCTGTTGTTTCTAGCATATGAAGGAGCCTCTACATTGTCCATTAAATTACACTCTTCCATCTTAAAAGAAGGTCGCATTGCATAATACAAGCCTAAATAAGGAATACCTAAATAAAATAGGTGTGGAGGCTCATGACCTAGTGGTTAGAGCAGCGGGACGCGGTCGAGGGATCGCGGGTTCAAATCTCAGACCGGGCGATGTGTGTGTTTAAGAGCGAAACACCTAAGCTCCACGCGGCTCCGGCAGAAGCTAATGCGAACTTCTGCTGACTCTTTCGCAACACAACTTTCTCTCACTCTTTCCTCCTGCATCTTGCAGCTCACCTGCAACGGACCGGCGTCCCACCCGTCCAGGTGAGGAACCTATGCGCCAAGGAACCGGGAACCGGCACTTATGGTCCAGGCGTGGCTCGAGAAGGAACTAACAAAACAACAACAAATAAGATAGGTGAGACGGAACATCTTCGATGGTAGATCTATTTGACTAGTACTGACCTTGAGCTAAACAATAACTGTAAATTCAACAAATCAAGTATATATTTAATTGATAATTATCGAATGGATGGTTTCGTATATGCTTTCTGGATATCGTCCAACTGTAGAGGGAAATGCATGTCATTTATTCAGAATATTTGTTAGCATTAGGAACGCTCCGTCGGCTGCGACGACGTGGGTCCCAGCCGATACGATCAACGGAACAACTTGCTCGTGAAATTAACGTGCAAGTGGCTGAGCACTCCACAAACATGAGTACCCTTAACGTAGTCCTCGGGGAGACTCAGCGTGACACAGAGTGTGACAAGGCTGGCCCTTTGGAATACAGGTACTACACATTTTTGCCAGCTGAGTGGATTGGAGCAACGTGAAATAAAGTGTCTTGCTCAAGGACACAACGCGCCGCCGGGAATTGAACTCACGACCTTACGATCATGAGCCGAATGCCCCTAACCACTAAGTCACATGCCTTCACTTTGTTAGCATAAGGAAGATTGACAGAGCTGCTTATATTTTAAAATTTTGTTCGCAATTAGCTGAATATTGTTGGTGAGATATAGTGAGAGAAATATAGTGAGAGAAGACTGCAACGTTAAAAACTAAATAAAGATCCCTTGGGAAAGGGAGCTTTGAAGGTGAAGGCATAAGCGCCACATAAAAAGTAAAATATAAATCGGTGATGTGTGTGTAACACCCATAGACAGAGAGAGGAGGGGCATTCCCATTAGATTCCACACTTTTCTCAAAATCACCTCTCGCCTCCCTATCCAGTTGGCCGATTGCTGAAGGCGACGTCGTCTTTTAAATCAATATTTTTCAAAACAAATATTTCCAGGACTGTTTCAAATTTTAGTCCTAAATGAGTAAGTATGAACGGAACAAACCAACCAATTAGCAAGAAGTGGAGGCGCAATGGCCAGTGGTTAGGGCAGCGGACTCGCGGTCGGAGGATCACGGTTTCCATTCCCAGACTGGGCGTTGAGTGTGTTTGTTGAGCACAAACACCTAAAGTGCCACGAGGCTGCGGCAGGGGGTAGTGACGACCCCTGTTGTACTCTTTCGCCCCAACTTTCTCTCACTCTTTCTTTCTGCTTCTTGAGTAACGCTGCGATGGACTGGCGTCCCGTCCATCTGGGGGGAACACATGCGCCATAGAAACCGGAAAGCCAGGCCCATGAGCCTTGGCTAGGCTTGAAAAGGGCGCATAAATATTAAAAAAATAGCAATAAATGGCTTCTAAATAGATAAACGGACATCTCTAGAACACGTGTTTCTGGTACGGTGTTAACAACAACGAGACAACGACGACGATGATGATGATGGTGATGATGATTTTTATATTAACCCCAAGCGCTTGAATGGAAAGGGGGACAATACAAAATCTATGATGCAGCTTTGTGAGAGTTTTCCATAAGTCACGTAAACATAAAAAGGCAGGAAAAACAAGTAACGGCAAAATCACAATAATACTCCTCAACAGAAGTGGGCGACAATTATTCAAGATACTCAAGAAGCACCACAAAACCTTCATCACTATGACTATCAAGGGCAAGTACTCTTTTACATCTAAAGCATGCTCAGAGAAGCCCGTTTATTCGATACTTTTTTTACCAATTACACCTACCTTTAAACAAGAAACTTGAAAGTTGAATTTATGAAAGGTTATGCATACTAAGATTAAGATATTTGTTATCTACAATGGTGACGACGATGATGATGAGGGTAATGATGATGAAGATTAGAGGGGTGGGAGGATAATGTGATGTAGATAAAGGTGATGGGTCATTTCCGAACTTTATTTAAAAGGAAATCTTCATTTTTATTTACAAAATACTATAAATAAATTTTAAAAAAAACATAAAATGGTCGAAGTAATAGTCCTGTAATTTTTTTTTCAGAAATTAGGTTACAGTGATTTACAATGAAAAGGGAAAAGAGAAGAAGAAGAAGA
>NC_043002.1:52295536-52305533 GCF_006345805.1 Octopus sinensis | reverse complement strand
ATAAAAAGAGCAACAAATAGCTAATTTGGTTCACCCGCGATGTAATTGACTAAATATTTTGCTCCCCGCTCCCAAAACAATATTAAAAGAGGAGTAACTTTAACCTCAGTACAAACAGGTGTCCGAAGCTTGCACACGTATATAAAATCATATATGAATGTAGTGATAAACTTTATTGGTCACCCTGTTTAACATCAACGGCCTGCTAGTTTAGCTGTCTTTATTGGTGCCTTTTGTTGCCAGCATTTGGATCAGATCTTCGCTCTGAAGAAAAGTTGATACATTAATGTACCGCTCACTAATAGCAGTAAGTCAAGAATCGTGGATTTTTCCTCTCTTTCTCCCACCAGTCTCACATGCAATGGAATGGTCACTATCTGTTCCTTCTCCTTCTGACTGAGCCATAGGAAAGTGAAAAATATATTTATTCTACCTCTCATATGAGATAGTTGACTTAGTAGTAATTTGTATCTTATCAGCAATATGGCGACTCCTCTGAATCTGCGACACTACATCCGAAATGCATTTGTCTACATTGTGTTATATAAACACAGCAAGGTTTGAATAAATTAAAGCTGTAAAAAACAAGAGCATTATCAAATTAACGATCGATTCATTTGCTGGCATTGCTATATATACGTATGTATATATTAATGTATGTATATGTATGTATATATGACTGACTCTCTATGTATGTATGTATGTATGTATGTATGTATATATGTATGCATGTATGTATGTATGTATGTATGTATGTATGTATGTATGTATGTATGTATGTATGTATGGTTATAACTAGAGCTATGAGTGGCTATACTTGTAGCTTAGAGCAAAGTGAGTATCTTCTAAAGCAGTCTGAGGTAAAATGTGGCTCGCAGATGTTTCTAAATGGAACGCCTAACGAAATATTACCTTGAATTTTTTTAGTAGTGCGGCCCGCCTGATGATGAGTCAGGTCACAATCGGCTCTCTTTTCGAAGGAGATTACCCATACCGGTTCTAAAGAATGAAGATCCAGGAAATGAATATTAACGGAAAATCCAAGCTGAAGCTGTACTGTAATTGTCTCATGTGGTTATAGTTACCATTAGCGTGTGTGTACCTATATTTATATGAGTAAAAAGCCTCGCCCCCTAGTAAGTGCATTCTAAAAGATGACGGCTCATAATGTAAACATTAATGGAAATTCCGGAAGGAAATTCCAGCTCGGTTAGTATTACGATTTGTCATTACGATTGGTAGGGAGTTTGGTCTCAAACGCTAATCACAAAATACTTTTGGATCACACTGGAGTAGCTCAGAATAAAATCTAATCACTGAGCTAGAATTCATCATATTCTGACACACAATACTCTATTGTCAAAAGTCATACTCAGAGTCGGTCGAAACAGACCATTTTTAAAACAGTTGAGAAGCAATAAGATACTGCCCAAAAATAGCTCGTCAAACTATCACCGCTTTGTAATGAAGAGATTTGAACTTAGCAATGTAAAGTAATGAAATTCTTATCCTATTTTTTAGCTCTAGTTAGCACTTTTAAAGTACTGAGATGTTCTTGCAACTATATAGAAACATGTGTTGATAATATAATCGCTGCTTGTTGAACTGGTTGAGTATACATTTCAATGATGATGAAAAGTATTTTGTAAACACTGCAATCGGTAGACCGACGCTGATATTTTGATGTACCTATCTAAACCTAAGGCATCCATAATTCAAATAAAGAGCTCAGTGCCTGTGGCGTGCAGAGCATCTATCTATCTATCTATCTATCTATCTATCTATCTATATAACAAAGTCACTTTGATCCGTGTAGGAGAGGTGCAGTCAGAGGGTAGGTGTCCTTAGAGGTAAAAACAATCCAATGGAGAGGTAGTGTCCGTCGAGGAAAGGTAAGAGTTGGTAGTGGTAGAATATAGGATCAAAGTGAGACCACGTGAGCGCGTGATATATAAAGGGAAAGTTTACGAAAATAAACAAAAGACGAAGGCAGGTGGAGTACAAACAAACAAATGTATTAGTATAGCACTCAGGAATAGAAATAGAAAAAGTCTTTTACGTTTCGAGCCTACGCTCTTCAACAGAAAGATACACAGAAAAAACAAGGAGACTATCTATTTATCTATCTATCTATCTATCTATCTATCTATCTATTTATCTATCTATCTATCTATCTATCTATCTATCTATTTATCTGTGTATCTATTTATCTAACTTTATATCTATCAACTGTCTGTCTGTACAATCGGCGGCACTGACAGAAAATACTTCTCATGTTGCCGTGAAGTGGGATCGAAACCGAAACCCAGAAAATGCGAAGTAAACAACTTAAACACACGAAAATATCTGTATACAATTTCCTCTCGCTGTCTTTCTCTTTGTCTCTCTTTCTTCCTCACGTTCTGTAAGGTTTTAAACATAGGAATATCATTAAAATGTCTTCAAAAATCCTGTCGGCGTTTAGTTGGTGCTTTGCAAAGTAAATTAAGAAAGCCAATATGCTGAATTCCTTTAATTCGATTACAAACGGATGTTCTTAATATCGCGTCATATCTCAACATATTTTCAGATGTTGATTGAGCTGAACGGAGTACGAGGTGGATGAAATTAGTTTCGTTAGACCTGCACAATCATCGAATTTATACCGAAATTTATACAAACACACGCACATATACATGCACGCGCGCGCAAACACAAATATATATATACATATGTACACACACGCAAATATATATATATGTATTCATATATATACTTACATATATATGTATCTGTGTTTGTATAAGTGTGTGTGTGTGTGTGTGTATTTATATATACAGGTATACATATGCGTATGCGCAAACACACACACCTACGTATGTATATATAAATGTATGTATATGTAAGTATATATGTCTGACTCTCTATGTACGTATGTATGTATGTATGTATGTATGTATGTATGTATGTATGTATGTATGTATGTATGCATGCATATATGTATGTATGTATGTATATACGTATGCTCAGACATACACACATGCTATTAAAAAATGTGAATGATAACTTAGGAATCACTAAATCTCCTTCACGGATATTATTTGACAACATACGAAGACGAAAACATAAACACACGATATCACACATACCTATTCACAAATAAACCTCGACAAACAATTTGTTTTACACTTACACACATCTTCACATAAGGGAATGCTAGTCTAAGTAATTGCTTCAAAAATATTAACATTAATACCTGAATAAACGTATTTTAAGGCAAAAATATGTATAAAGCAGTGTTGTGGATTTCTTCGATAAATACGAGTGTTTAATAAACATGTTTATATAATGTACGAGAATAAGTCAAAAATTATCCGCATTTCTGCCAAAATTTTCTTAAGATTTTTGACTGCACTGTCTTCAGTGCCCGGGTGCTAAAAAGTTGTACTTTTGTGCTTACGTAACCGTGGTTTGATCTCGATTGCTCCAGTTTTCTTTCATGTGTTATAGAGTAAACGTAACCGCTCTGCTGGCAGTGTGCACCAAGAAGAACCGAGATGAGTAATCCGATTTTCTGGTCTGATGGTGCATCAAGGGATAAAATTCATCACAGGCTAAAATCATCGCAGACTAAAATTCATCGCAGGTTAAAATTCACCGCAGGCTAAAGTCCATCGCAGACAACCGCGTAGAAGAGTTTAAGAGTGGATCGAGAAGTTTAAAAATGGCCGGACAAACGTGAAGCACGAAGAGGGAGCAGGACGCCCATCAAACTCAAGCACTGAAGTGAAGATTCAACCAGCTCGAGAGCTGGTTCTGGTAGGTCAAGCGACAAGTGGCCATTAATGAGGTAGCATGTTCTCTGCAATTAGTAATAGTTCTGCATATGAAATCATCCACAAGTTTTGCTTTCGTAAAGTCTGTGCGTGATGGGTACCAAGAGAGCTTACTAAAGCGCTCAAGCACAATCTTGTGAACGTCTGTCAACGCATACCCGACCATGACAACGATGAAGGCGAAGCTTTTTTAAAGAGTCACAGATGAAACCTGTTTCCATCACTTTGACCCAGACTCAAAACAGCAGAGTATGGAGAGGAAACACCTGAAATCGCGAAGAAGAAATCAAGACTCGACCGTCTGCAGTAAAAGGGATGCTAACTGTGTTTTGAGAAAGGAAGGGAGAGTCTTGAAGATAACCTTAAAGTTTGGACGTCCTGTAACTGCCACCACCGAGGAAAACATTCATCATGTTCACCACATGGTGAGGGGTGACAGGCGATTGGCTATAAATCAAATAACCAATGCTATTAGCAGGTCCAGTGAGAGAGATGAAAATATTCTGCACAATGAATTTGGCAAGGTTTCTGCTCGATGGGTGCGATATTTTCTGTCACCTGATCAAAAGTGCACCAGGTTGATCACATCACGGAAAAATCTGACATTGTTTCAAGCAAGTCCAACTGGTTTCCTTGAACTTTTCTGAACCCAGGATGAGTGCAGGCTTCATCACTTTGAGCCAAAGACAAAGATACAGTTCATGCATGCTCCAAAGAAGGCCAAGGTAGTCTCATCAGCAAGGAAGGTGATGGCCTCAGTTTTTTAGCTGCAAAAGGCATTGTGTTAATTGACAATCTTCAAAAGGGTCACACCATCAATGGAGAGTACTACATCCAACTTACTGAGGCAGCTGCGGAAAGCTATCAAGACCAAACACCCGGTAAATCTGATGAAAAGGAACTTGTTTCATCAGGACCAATGCTCCAGCGCACAAGTCCTTTCCTTCAATGACTGCTGTGCGTGACTAACATTGAATTGGTCTATCAGCCCTCCCTATTCTCCTCATTTGGCCCCATCTGAATATCGTTTATTCCCTAATATGAAAAATCACTTGGCTGAGAACCAGCATCGCAGTGATAATGACGTCATATCAGCAGTTGATGATGTTTGTTTTGTTTATTTTTTTCGTTATCAAGAGGATGAAAGATTCTTCACCAATAGGATTCAAGCACAGCAACACGTACACAGTTGTCAAGAGGAGGTGAGGGAACAAACGCAGACAGCAAGACACACACACACACACACACACATACACATACACACACACATATATATAGGACGGACTTCTTTCAGTTTTCGTCTACCAAATCCACTCATAGAGATTTGGTAAGCCCGAGGCTACAGTGGAAGACACTTGCCCAAGGTTCCACGCAGTGGGACTGAATCCAGAGCCATGTGGTCGGGAAGCAAGCTTCTTACCACACAGTCACACTTGCGCCTATATATATATATATATAATATATATATATATATATATATGAATGAACTGAATGAACACTTAAATGTTTGTATGTAGGTAGGTAGGTAGGTAGGTAGGTAGGTAGGTAGGTAGGTAGGTAGGTAGGTAGGTGGGTGGGTATATATTTGATATTGTTCATAGCTCGTGCTCTTGAAAATGCGACATATAATTGGCCATGAGAAAATACCGGTTGAGGCAAATGTATTCCAACCTTTTCAAATGGTTGTGCTTGAGCCTTATTAATTGTCATTGAATATGCAAGTCGAAGTAGAAACTGTAGTCTGTTTAGTGCGAATGGAATATTTGCATCACTTGGGCTAAGTTTAATTCTGGGAATTAGATCTGTACTACCTCTGTTGGAGCATGTTGCCAATGATGCCTCTACACAATGTTCATGAAGGTTTTGCACTTTCATGCGAGTTCCATTACATAATCCTTGACTGATCAAAAGATTTCTTAGCAGCATTACAATAGTTCCTACTTTTAAGTTGAGGTGATGAGGAGGCATACCGGATGGAGTGAGTGAGTTCATGAATTCAAATGGATAGTTCTGAACCTCCTCTTCATTATTACAAGACAGTGAATCTGTGCTTAAGTACGTTTTAAGTGCCTCTGATATAATATTAAGAACTTTTTCATTTATTGCAAGACAGTCAGAATTTTTAGGATATAAACTACTTGTTTTTCTATTTCTTCTGGCGTGCAGTTGTTGAAAATTTCTAGGTACGAATGTATAAATTGAAATACAAAAGAACGAAATAATAAATGGATTTATGAATGAAAGTTTGGTAATTGTGTTTATTTCCACCACGCGACACTTATTGCAAACAAGGACAGACAAACGGATTAAGTCGATTATATCGACCCCAGTGCGTAACTGACACTTATTTAATCGACCCCGAAAGGATGAAAGGCAAAGTCGACCTCGGAGGAATTTGAACTCAGAACGTAACGGCAGACGAATACCTGTTTCTTTCATCCTTTCGGGGTCGATAAATTAAGTACCATTTACGCACTGGAGTCGATGTAATCGACTTAATCCGTTTGTCTGTCCTTGTATGTCCGCTTTGTCTTTAGCCCCTTGTGGGCAGTAAAGAAATAGGTATTTCGTCTGCCGCTACGTTCTGAGTTCGAATTCCGCTGAGGTCCACTTTGCCTTTCATCCTATCGGGGTCGATTACATAAGTACCAGTTACGCACTGAGGTCGATAGATTCGACTTAATCTGTTTGTCTGTCCTTGTTTGTCCCCTCTGTGTGTAGCCCCTTGTGGGCAATAAAGAATTCAGAAATTTAAAGCAGGATGATGTTATATAATGAACTATACCTAGTACTGTGTTAAAGGAAATAGTAGATCAGAATCAAAGGAAGGCTTGCGGTAGGGGGTAGTCTAATGATTAACTAAGGAATGTTAAACATGCGGCGAAGTATCAAAATTGGATGGTATAATCATTTTGTGCGAATCAGGTGAAGCAACTCAAGACACTAGTCGCGGGTAAGAGGTTTGGATAGTGTGTTCTATCTACTCTATAACGAGCACTGCTCAAAACCGTACGTTGTTGTAAGGTGTGCATGAGTAGTAGAAAATGAAACGGACTGTCTAGGGTGTGCAGGCTGTTACTAGAAGTTGAGTATCACTATCATCGCTATTGCATCACAGATAGAATGATTAGTACCAAGCAAGTATATTAAGAGCAGTTAAAAGTTATGGTAGAGGAGAAATGAGACTAGGAGGGTTCAGAAACGAATAGGTAGATCGATAGGCTGAATGGTCAACGAATTAGACTGGACCTAGGTTGGGGGCTATTATAGAGGTTGTTTAATGATCTTAAGGTATTTAAACGTGCAGATAGCCTTATGTATATAGAAGAGACGAAGGTCTAGTTTATTATTTAATAGATTATCACTAACAGATCTCCTTAAAATTTCAAATAGCTCCATGCAGCAAAGTCTGCAGCCTTATCTACTGTTTATGTACGGTTTAGAGACCCTAATGATGTCCCAACTTGAGTCAAATTTAACATTGTCGGCTTTGGTGGAACAGGTGTAGCTATGTGGCAAGATGTTTGCTTCCCACTCGCCTGGTTCCAGGTTCAGTCTCACTGTGTGACATTTTGGGCAAGTGTCTTCTACTATAGCCCCAGGACGACCAAAGTCGTGTGAGTGGGTTTGGTAGACGGAAACTTAAAGAATCTCATCTTCTTTATGAGTGTGTGTGTGTGTGTAAGTGTGTGTGTGTGTGTGTGTGTGTGTGTGTGTGTGTGTTGTGTGTGTGTGTGTGTGTGTGTGTGTGTGTGTGTGTACTTGCAGTTTGACTCAGCCCCACTTGACTTGAAGTTTAGTGTGCACGTAGGACACGCCTATCCCATCAGATGCTAGGAGCAGTACGAGAGTTTTGAGAGAAATCGAAGTTTGTTTCTAGGTATTTGGGGCTCTATTGGTCAGGTTAGCTTAAGGTGATAGTAATGCTATGAAAGCGACATCAGCTATTTTCTTTATTTTTAGACCGACGTGTTCGGACAGGATGTTTGCGAGGTGCATTTGCCAACACTCTCTCCCTCCCGCCACCTCTCTCGCTTTCACTCACTAACACACAATCACACACACCACACACTACGTGAGACTAAACTTATTGCTGGCAGCTGACAATCTTTATATACAACCCTAGGCCTAATTGCCCCCCTCTACAACATACACACACACAAAGGCATGGTATTTAAAACCTGCCACTTGTATAGACAATAGCCCACCCGTTTGTCATGCAATTTCAGTTGTAACCCAACACCATAAAATTTGGTTACTTCCACGTAAAGATTACTGCCGATGATGCCTTGATACTCCACTGAATGACGACTGTCCCCTCTATGTGGTATACCCAATAGAAGAAAGGTATGTATGTGTATATGAGTGTACGCATCTATGTGTATGTGGGGAGGTGTTTGTATGTGGATGTATGTATGTGTACAGTGAAATGAATAGTATTAGCATTAGTAACCACTGATCAACATAAGGCCAAAACAACCGCCAACAATAAATATCTCCTAATATAATAATGAGCGTAGTGCATATATATATATATCTGCATCAGTTTTTTGAGAACAGGGAAATGAATAGTACTTATACGCTGCTTAATTGAGGCTTTATTTAATTTCAAACTCATAATTTTTAAATTCTTAATTTTAAATCTTAATTGTAATTTTTAATTTTAATTCCTAACTTAATCTAATTTAAGTAGCATAACTCTAATAAAATAAAATGAGTTACTATAGCCCCATAATTCTATTTCAAAATTAAATAAATAAGGCTACCCCCTCAGTGATAATATGATTATCTTCATTATGATAGACAATCCCCTAACACCTTGTAAATGATCTTCTAAGATTTGACCTGTAGTCCGTCAATGTATGAATAATAACGGCAACTCCTTAAGACAATAAAATGAATAAATTAAATAAGTAAGTTTTAATGACTTTTTGATAAGATTATACTTAGATTTTCTAATGTATTTTCTTTTGATTTTAGCATCTGACCCCTAAACCCCTGACTGTGTTATCTCTTTAGATTCTCTTTAAATTCATAGCTGATTTCAACAGCAATAAATTAGCTGTTTTACTGGCCAAAGAATAATATTCTCCTCTAGTTCCTAGATGCCTGTAAATTAAAACCAGACTTGCCGTCTACTAATTCGTCTGTATAACTAGAACCCCCTTTTTTATTTTTATTTTTTCCCTTCTTTCCCTATTTCTTTCTCTTTTCTCTTTTTTCTGTTTCTTCTTCTTATTCTCTTTTTCCTTTTCTCTTCTCTTTTAGTCCCCTTCCCCCCCTTTTTTTGCTCCCTCCTCCCTTATTTTCTCTCTTTTCTCCTATTCCCTTCTCTTTCTATTCTTTGCCTCTCTAGAAAGCCCTTCAGCCTTTAAAAGTTAAATAGCTACGGCCTCTTGTAAATAGCAGTAATGTGATTAATGTGGCAAATACCTAATCATACAACAAGAACTGATACCTACCTCATTGTGTTCAACCATTGATAAATTTATCGCCTGTGAATATGAAATTCCTCTTCGTTTCTCTGGAAACTTACATCTACACCATTGGAAATTGTGCATCTATACAAAGGATTAATTCACCCTCTCTGTAATGCTAATAAGCAGGAATTGAGACCCACCTCGTTGTGATTAACAATGGATAAATTTGTCTTCTGTGAGTATGTAATCCCTCATCATATCTCTGGAATTTCATATGTGCTCTATGGATTAGGTCACCTTCTCTGTGATGCTATTAGAACTTTTTTAAAATTCTGTGATAAGACTGTACATCATCTTTAAGAACTTTAATGATCTTTGGAAATCTGTTTGTGTTACTTAACTATCTACATTACTTCATGAGTATAGCCTCAACCACTAGGATGTCTAGAGAACTCACATGTATTTTAGCTGATGAGTACGGGACACGTTTATATGCTGTAATTTTTACAACTTTTAATAAAGCCTGTCCTTGTATGAAACGATTGTACTAAAAACCTATCCATTCTTGTTGCTTCTTTCTCGCTTATAATCACCCCACATTACTGTATTGTTAAAACAGTATAGTTTTTTTTGGTGCATCTAAGTTAGGTACCATATTCAAGTAAATTCATTTAAATTAACTTGAATCTTTATTGCTTTTTATATATATATATATATATATACTCTTTTACTCTTTTACATGTTTCAGTCATTCGACTGTGG
>NC_043002.1:52243036-52293036 GCF_006345805.1 Octopus sinensis | reverse complement strand
AGGAATGTATTTGACGTCTGCGTCGGCAAATAGTAATAACATAAATTGCTTGAAAGAGTTGAATAAAATTTATGTCAGAATGAAGAGAAGTATAAAATTTCGGCCGGATGACTTCAAACATGAACATCTTGGTTTAATGAAGTTTAATAAAACCTGAAGGCTGTTGTTTGTTGTAACTTATTACATTTACACCCTTCTTCCATCGATGAATTGCTTGCGCAAAGCAATGCCGCTATGTGGTCGCTAGGTCTGCAAGAAATAGCAACCAAATCTCTCTTAAATCGCGTCATATCGCCTTTTTTTTTTTAATAGAAGGAAGAACTAATTGGATTATAAAGTCTGATATGAAAGTATATTTTCTTTTTCTTTTATTGTTTATTTGTTTCTGTAATTAGATTGCGGTCATACTGGGGCACCACCTTGACAGGCTTAGACATTTATTTTCAAGTCTGGGATTTATTCAATTGGTCGATTTTTCTGAACCGTTAAGCAACGGGAATGTAAACGAACGATCACCGGTTGTCAAGTGGTGGGAGGGACTAACGCCGACACAAAAATACTCACATCTACATATACATACAAACAGAAACACATCTACACACACACACATATGCGATAGGTTTCCATACAGCTTCCGTCAACCAGATTCACTCACAAGTCATTGGTCGGCCCAGGACTATAGTAGATGACACAGTTCCAAGGAGCCACGCAGTGAGAATGAACCCGGAACCACTTGGTTACTAATCGAGCTTCTTAACCATTCAGCCATATGTGCGCCTGTATAATATTTGTGGATGATTACAATGACAATATTCCGTAGGTCTATTTAATCAGGATTGATCTGGGATTAAATGTCATCTAAACTGTCCAATGAGGCAACTTCTATGCCTTCGCTTCCGTTAAAAATAACAGCTAAATCTGCCTCATATCGCACGACGCTGTATCAATTACAGAAAGATACATGATTTTAATGTAAATTTTAATGTAAAAAGTATTGAAGTGCATAGCTGGAATGTACTTCGTTATAGTTGTCCTGGATCGCGGTTGAAACATGATGGAAAAACATCAAGGGCAGCAATCTCCAAAAATTATTTCGAGCATAATCAAAAAGACACGTGGTAACAATCCTAGTACTTACTGGTCTAGTATTTATTCCATCGAGAATTGAACAATGAAAATTAAAGTCAAATCCGCCGCACTTTCAAAAAAGAAAAGTGTTACTGATTTAAGCAATCTACACACACACGCACAAGTTGTAATGATGAAGTCAAACCAAATAGTGATATTTTGAAATCATTTAATACGTATGAGGTCTGCATAATATACAGTAGGAAATGCATCCATTCGACAGAGATGGGGAGGGAGAGAAAGCTTACTGCTGATACTCGTTTAATATAATGCAACAACTAAATTATAATATGTTAATTTGAAATCCTTGCTTCGTTCTCTATAGCGGAAAGATGTTTAAAGCTGTACAAATTATAAATCTACAAGTTACTACCATATGAGATATGTCTTCAGAATTATGCAAAGGCTCCAAAGCTGTATATCATAACTGCTTTTTCATACGATCATGTGTTTTGCTTCATCTTTCCTGAATTCATAAGTTTCTAAGCTCAGATTTTATTAGGATCAGCTTTAGCTTTGATTTGTTCTTTCTGTGGTTCATAATATAATTAGTAATTCAGTGGAATAAATTGGTACTCCACCGGTTACGACAATGATTGTTCTAGTTGATCCGATCAACGGAACAGCTTGCTCGTGGAATTAACACAAGTGGCTGAGCACTCCACAAACACGTGTACCCTTAATGTAGTTCTCAGGGAGATTCAGCATGACACAGTGTGTTACAAGGCTGGCCCTTTGAAATATAGGTACAACTCATTTTTGCCAGCTGAGTGAACTGGAGCTATGTAAAATAAAGTGTCTTACTCAAGGACACAACGCGCCTCCGGGAATTGAATCCACACATTACGATCGTGAGCCGAATACCCTAACCACTGAGCCATGAGCCTTCATTTCAGTGAAATAAACTGCTACCTTGAAAACGTTGGATATTTAATATGTTAGAAGAGGAAGGACAAGAATCCTGATTTTACTGCTGGGTATGTGACGCTTCTGAAAGAATA
This sequence comes from Octopus sinensis, assembly GCF_006345805.1. Taxonomy (NCBI): domain Eukaryota; kingdom Metazoa; phylum Mollusca; class Cephalopoda; order Octopoda; family Octopodidae; genus Octopus; species Octopus sinensis. The sequence goes on along the minus strand of NC_043002.1, from coordinate 52,290,907 downwards.
TAGAACCCAAAATTATAAACTATGGCTCATTCTCAAATTAGAGCCGCATTTAAAAATATATGTATCGTTGCGAACACTACAAGCAAAGTACCTGACAGTTGGATAGTTGTATGAATTTGGTTCCTATTCTATTCGGGTGGACCATGAGAGCCATTCCATTTTTTAAAAATCCAATTATATTTTTGCAATTAAATACTATTTAGGATTATATTAAAAACTTGTTGAAATAGTTTGTACATTGTAGAAGTATAATAAATGTAGAACGGAGTTTGGTGAGTTAACGTTTTCTGAATTCTTTCATGAGAAATGATTTTGATTTTGTCCACTCACCTAAGTTAAATTCAAAAACTTGGGAAGCCGTATATGCATAATAAACGACACGACGCTTCCACTCACCATCTTTCCCGCTCATCAACCAATCACATTTTGTCGCTGCCTGCTTCCCTATCCATTCGAGCGTGCGTATATATATATATATTATATATATAATATATATATATATATATATATATATATATATATATATATATATATTATATATATATACACACACACACGACGGGCTTCTTTCAGCTTCCGTCAACTAAATTCACTCACAAGGCTTTGGTCGGCTCGAGGCTATAGTAGAACGCACTTGCCCGCCGAGGTGCCACTCGAAAGAAACCCGCCGTAAATAAATATATATATATATATATATATATATATATATATATATATATATATATATATATATATATATATATGTATGTATGTATGCGTGTGTATGTTTGTGTCTGTGTTTGTTCCCCCCCCCCCCACCATCGATTGACAACCGATGTTGGTGTGTTTATGTTCCCGTAACTTAACGGTTCGGCAATTGGTACTTATTTTATCGATCCTGGAAAGATGAAAGGCGAAGTCGATCTCGGTGGTATTTTAAATATTTAATAACACCTCTTTGTGATATCTGGTAGAGATTGAAACCGCCATCTGTATGTATACCACTGCTTACAAACACATTTATCTACAAAGTCACAGAAGCGACAATAATAATCCTTTCCCCTATAGGCACAAGGCTTGAATTTTCGGGAGAGTTGGGTAAGTCGATTACATCGACTCTAGTCCACAACTGGTACTTATTTCATCAACCCCGAAAAGATGAAAGGCAAAGTTGACCACGGTGGAATTTGAACTCAGAATGTAAGAACAGACGAAATGCCACTAAGCATTTTATCCGGAGTGCTAACGATTCTACCAGCTCATCGCCTTTAAGAAGCGGCAAAAATAATCTTGGTAATAAGGTTTGATACAATTATAAATATGTTAATATTTACATGTTTCTTCTGTGTTCAAATTCCACCAAATTCGACCTTGCCTTTCATCACTTCGGCGATCGATAAAATAAGTACCCGTTTGAATACTAGAGTCGATGTAACTGACGTACTCCTCCTCTAAAACTGCTGGCCTTGTGCTAAAATTTGAAACCAATATTTAAATGTTTTTAATGCGGTGTGCTGGCAGAATCGTTACTGCATCGGGAAAAAATGTTTAGCGGCACTTCTTCCGATTCTACGTTCGGAGTCAAAATGCCGCCAGAGTTGTCTTTGACTTTTATGCTTTCGGAGTCGATAAAATAAGTAACAGTCAATATAATCAACTCACCGCCTCCCACGAAATTGCAGGCCTTCTACCAAAGTTTGAAACAAATATTTAAATGTTTCTGTTGTTAAATATTTTGGTTGTTGTATGAATCAAATTAATGTTTGGCAAATCTTTGAAAATAGATTGTGTCTTCGACATTGATTATTTTTTTGAAAACTGACTTTAATATTTTATCGCTCTCAATCTGATTGTTTTTGCATTGAAATAACAGTGAATTCCTGAAGAGAAAAACAAAAAGAAAGCAGCATTGTTATGAATTTGAGTAATAAGAGAGAATTTTACATGGCAACGGAAAAGACGCGACCCCCATCCCAGAAAGTCTGGAAAAATCGATTGTCACAAATATCGTTTGAAATGCAGAATCCAAGTCTCGGTGGTGTCGAGTTAGGGAAAACTATGTGATTATTATCTAAAAATTTGTGAAATATTTTGCATCATAAATGACATTTAAAACCAGAAAACCCGATTATATGACGTTGTTTAGATGAGGGATAACGGTACGCTTCTAGATAAGGCATAATTTATCGTAGATAACATTCTCATGAGAAGAGGGAAACTATGTTATCGATCAGCCTGCTACAAAAATAGCAGCCAAAATTCTCAAAAAACATCCTTATTGTCCAAAAAACTAGGGCGGAAATCATTGGTTAATAAAATCCTCGATGTACCTAATTGAACAGGATGGTTGCAGCTGGAATATGTTCGATTATAGATCTGCTCAATCAAAGTTGATCTTAAAGCCAAACAACAACAGTAATAACAACAATTAGATGAAAAGATACAATGCAGACTGTAACTTGCTGTTTTGAAACAACGAAATGTTTGTAACGGATTCGAGATTATCAATTGTGAAGAGGTGGCCCTCTACATAATCCACTTCGCTATCTGCCCTCGAGATGGCTATGGTACGAACACCAGTAAATCACATTAGCTGCTTTACACTAATTTGATTTCCCACTGACGATCACGGTAATTACTTGACATTTTTATAACCAGAAAAAAAATAATCATCTGTAGACTGTTAATTAGGCCACAAAGATACAAATTCATATTTTCTAGCCACACCCAAGCACAGTCCATACTAGTTAATGTTGCCGTGTAATCGCAACTGATATTGCTTGCACGAGTCAAGCACTGCATCAAATAAAAATCTGATTTGCAACTAAGTGAAGTAATCCGCTGAGATTCATATTCATAAGTTTACAGGCAACCGACTGCCCAATACTCTACCTACTCAAACATCTAGATCCCTATAAGCCACAATACTGAATTTCATTCCCACGAATGATGATTTATCCCTTTGGGGATAATTGCAAGTAAAATATTTCTATCAATTCAAATGACTGAATGTTTATTTTTTCTTAAGGATATACAGAAACTTTTTGATTTGATAGTTTAATAACTTGACCATTTATGAAACGAAACGTTTATCTTTTGTTTTATTTCATCCAAAGCAGTTTAATAGCACACTAATCTTATATTTGAGATCCTATCGATGGTGTTAAAACAAGTCGAAAGTCATTGATATGAAACAGTATTACAGTCGAACCAAATCAGCTCCATTTGCTGGCGCTAACTACGTAATAATATAGCTCAACTCACCCGATTAACATAAAACTGAAAGCGACTCTGCAAAATGTGTAAACTAGTTTCTCTTCATCATCGTCACTGTTTTATTTCTTAATTTCCATTGAAAAATACGTAAATATTATATAAAAGTACATAATTATACGAAGACGTAAACACATGAAAATATATGAACATTAAAACTCGGTTTTCTTTCTCTGAAAAGCAAAGTTGTGAGCCTCATGCTTTTGCCGAGAAAGCTTCGCGAAATCACCCTAATATACACTTCCTGGTGTAATTTGACAGTCATTACAATCTACGCCCGGAAACGGATAAGCTTATTGAAAAATAATATAGCAGCCGAATATTTCCTAAAAACATTCCAACAATTCAATGTGGTGGTGTCGCTGATAGTACCGGTGGTGGTGGTGGTCGTCGTCGTCGTTGTGGTTGTGGTCGTGGTGGTGGCAGTGGCGGTGGCGGCAGCTGTGACTGTGACGGTGGTTGAGAATGGCTTTTCACATTTCATATCTAGGCCAAATCAGTTTGGAAAAATCCATCATTTCCCAAGATATATCTAATCCTAAAGCGGGTTTCTCTTCAGAAAAAAATGGACTGCAAGCTGCTTGCTGAAATATTTACTGGTTATAGAATACTTCTGTTGATTGAGGTAATGAGCAATGCCGTTCGGTTGTGCCTGCTACTGCCGTTTAGCCCCCACCCCCGTTGTCCTTCGTTAAGCAAACCTCTGATTAAAAGTCATTTTGTATATCAGAGACTTCATTGTCCAATGTGTGTTGTCTTCATTTAAGACAAATGGGTGTGGCTGGAGAGAGATTTGGCAGATTTGACCGCTAGAATCGACTTTGTCTTTCGTTCAGTCGAGTGCAAAGATGTCGATTAAATAAATACCAGTGATATGCTGGGTTTAACCAATTAATGTGTAACTACTCTCCTGTCAGGAATTATGAATTAGTGCTAATGTTATATATCATTAAATTTAAATGGATGTTTAAAATCTCATATTAGCGATATAAGATCTTCAACGATAATACGCCACCAAATAATAATAATAATAATAATAATAATAATAATAATAAAGATGGGCTACAGCAAATATTCTGTTCAATACCACAGATTTGCTTGTCAGTAATTTGACCGTAACCAGTTGACCAAGTCCCTTAGTGGCTGACGACATGTGCATCTCTGATCATGAGCAGAAGTAGTGGGGAGCATCATAGCCGTGTGTTGAAAGGAATTCTTGAAGATTTGGATAATTCACCTTTGGAAACATGGGTAGTCCGTTCAACATCCTTAAACAATCCTTATTCAGGGACCTTTTGAGTTGGATGGGCTTACTAGACCAGAAGAAAATTCTAACTGGGCCCCCACCTGCAAGGTCATGTGCTGCTTATCTTGATATGAGATCACCATGTCGCGCACATATGGTTGTGATGCATGCGCCTGGTGTACCCTTATCAGACGGGTAGTCATGATGGGTATACTGGGCTTTGTATATTTTACTGTAGTGTCACTTTGATGGCATGCACTGCTCTCTCACTCAATAATAATGATAATAATAATAATAATAATAATAATAATAATAATAATAATAATAATAATAATAATAATAAAGGGTTAGGGTTAGTTCATACTCTGGAGGCTATGTGAAAAGTATGGCCTGAACGGAGCACAGACCTGGTACGAACATGAACCAGAAGGAGTCATTAAAACATGGAATATAAGATACTGTGGGATTTTACAATCCAATGTGACTCCCTAATCGAGGCTCGGAGATCAGATATTGTTGTGGTAGATTAGGGTAAAAAAGGAAACCAAAATTATAGATATTGCAATACCTGGTAATGCACGCATAAGTGACAAAGAACTAGAAAAGATTGAAAAATACAGACTAGTAAAAACTGAAATCGCAAGAATGTGGACTGTGAAGATTGTGTCTGTCATTCCAGTAGTTATAGGGGCACTCGGAGCACTAATAACCAAGTTCGAGAAATATGTCAAAGAAATCGGAATTGACATGAGAGCAGAGCAAGCCCAAAAACTGCGCTGCTGGGGACAGCTAGGATTTTGAGACTGGTACTTGGATGTTAAATGTCTCTCACGATAATTAACAACCAAGTATCAAAGCTTATAATGTCCTGAAAGAGATTTTGTGAGACTTCTGACAGCAGGATGCAGTCCGCTCTCACAGAATCTACCAGAGCAAATAAGATCGAGCACTCAGAAAATGATGATGATGATGAGGAGGATGATGATGACGACAAGATCCCCAAGTTTTAGCTAAAATATCTAAGGAGGATGCATAAGACGCTCGCAGAGAAGTTCAATGAGATGCTAACTGGGTCAGAGACAATACCTGAATGGCTCACAAAAGGGAAAACCATCCTAATTCCCAAATCTACTGAAACTACAAACCCATAACATGTCTCCCTACTGCTTACAAAGCCTTAAATGCAATAATATCGCGAAGAATTGGCAGACACCTAGAAAAATAAGCTGTTTCCAGAAGAGCTAAGAGGATGCTGCAAAGGCTCATACAGCCATAAGGATCAGTTATTCTTCACTAAAGTCATAATTGAAGACAGTGGAAAGAAAAAGAAGGGTCGAAGCATGGTTTACATACACTGGAAGCTATGCCAACACTATGGAATAACAACCGAAAATAGATGGTATAGGCATATCCCAGAAAAGGACAAAGAAACCATACTCTGGGATATACCAATAAACACAAATTGAGAGATCAAGGTTAATATACCATAGATTGTTGTCAGGGACCACCAAGAAAAGAGTGCCTCCTAATCGACATATCAGTCCTAACAAATGACAATGTATCTCTAAAAGAAACGGAAAAACTCTTGAAATACAAAGATCTGGAAATACAAATAGCCCGAATGTGGAAACTGAAAACAAAAATAATCCCTATAATAATAGGTGCATTGGGTATAATTAAAAACATACAGACGTATACATAACTAAAACACAAGGACTTACGAATATATATAACAAGTAGGAAAAAGCACTGCTAGGCATAGTACACATCCTACGTTAAGAACTTTCGATACAGAAAAAATACTAGCGCCAATTCAAACCATAGCACATTCCCAAGGCTCCCAGAGCTGCACTCGGTAGTGTAGAGAAAGCGCGTGATAAAAAATAAGACTACTGAATAATAATAATAATAATAATAATAATAATAATATAATAATAATAATAATAATAATAATAATAATAATAATAATTATGAAGCTAGAGTCTTTACTGTAAGTATTTTGAATAGTAGCGAATAAATGTGAAGCACTTTTAATGTAAATGTTACATCATATGAAATTTCAAATGTAAGCCAAATCTGAACATATAAACAAACATCAAATTTTTCTCAACAGCAAGCAGATGAATGAACAAGATAATAGAGCGAGATGTCTTAAAATTTATAGCCAGCATGAATGATACAAGAGCTATCTTACTGGTTTATCAAACCGACGCGGGAGAAAGATAAAATTTAGATAATGTGAGAGGAAGAAGTGATATAAATATGCAAAAACGTTCAAACAACGGTCTTTGCATAAACTCAAAGAGCGCTTCAATACAGTACTGATTTTGAACGTGATTAAAGTGTAGAATCTGTTTCTAATGACCACAAAGGTCTATACTCTGAATAGTAGATGGGGAATATAAACAAGAAAAAACATCCGAGCTTCGCAAAGAAGACGCGTGAGCTCGGGGGTTGGGGAACATAAACATGGAGTAATGAAAGTGATCTTAAAAAATAAGACAAAAGATAAATTGCTGCTGATGTAATTTTATTCAACGTTCGGCCTTAATTCAACAGATCTATGATCAAAAGAATTACCAATATGATCATCCTGCCTTCATTTTTTTTTTTCTTTCGGACAAAATATCTAGAACTATTGTATTAAATGTATATCTTTCTTAAGACGACAGGGTGGGTGACTTGATGATTTGGCTGTTATTTCTAACATTTAGAGTAACCACGTAGATCCTGCGTCGTTGTCTAGGGAAATAAAAAGTTTGTTTCACAACTGGATGAGCAGTTCACATAAACACAGCATAACTGTATCCGCGCGCACACACACACACAACACACACACACACCACACACACACACACACCACATATATATATATATATATATATATATATATATATATATATATATATATATATAATGGATTCTCTCGTCTTGAACGATAAATGAGTGAAGTAAAGCAATAGTCATGTTCTATGGAGACGCATGTGCTTCTTGAGGTCTATTGGTGTCTTGCAAACCTTTTGGCAAAGGAACAAGTTGCGGACTCAGTTTGCTCGAGTGCTTGTGTATCATTTACTATGTGTTCTCTTGAGTGGACGGTAAGGCCTGCTTTGCTCCGTTCCACAAGACCACAATGACACAATGGTTCTATTGTGTCCAATAATACTAAGATGGATAAAGAAATTCAGTCCGGAATCGGGAAGGCTAGTTCCACTTTCGGTAAGTTTTACCATAGGGTCTGCAACAGCCATGAGGTATCGTTAAAGGTGAAAGTCGATGTGGTTTTGACATCATTGCTTTATAGTGTTGAATCTGGGACCCTGTACCGAAAGCATATCAACCAGCTTGACACTTTTCATATGCGATGCTTGCGTACTATGTCCAGCAAAGAAAACCAGTAAACCATATTAATAACAATAAGTTGCAACCGAAATGCAACATATCTGATAGTGAAGCCATCCTCATCCAAATACAGCTTAGATGTATGAGTGACACCAGAACTGCGAAGCAACTTCTCTTTGAAGACGGAATTGGTGTCTAACAAAGATAAAACGCTCCATCGTTGGAATGTACATAACGAAAACAATGTCACAATTTAAACCTGAGGAAAGACTTGTATAGTTTTATTGTTCCACTTAGAGATTCTATTTGTAATGTGCGAGTCAGTTGGTTGATTTCTTTTTCTGCGTGTATGTATGCATTAAAAATACATATATAAATTTAGTATAGGTGCATACATCTTCTATACATACCCACTCAGTCACTCACTCACACTCCCCTATATATATATGAATTCATATGCGTGGTGTGTATACCGGTGTGTATACCTGTGTATACCTGTGTATAAAGGCGGCGAGCTGGCAGAAACGTTAGCACGCCGGGCGAAATGCTTAGCGGTATTTCGTCTGCTTTACGTTGTAAGTTCAAATTCCGCCGAGGTCGACTTTGCCTTTCATCCTTTCGGGGTTGATAAATTAAGTACCAGTTACGCACTGGGGTCGATGTAATCGTCTTAATACCTATGTCTGTCCTTGTTTGTCCCCTCTGTGTTTAGCCCCTTGTGGGTAATAAAGAAATAGGTGTGTATACCTGTGTGTAAACACATTTACAATGTGTAAACAAACGTCGAACAGTACTAGGTGTAATATTATGGTTCAGAGAAACTTCTCAAACAGAATTTTGCGTAAAAAATAAGGTTCCGCTCAGAAGGTCGACGTTTTAATTTGATCCTCACATTAAATGGTTATTGTTACTTCAATAAAATATCTAGGTCTCACCTATATGACAGCTGATGACATAGACGAGTGTGTGTGTGTGTGCAACCGGAATATACAGATATGCAATATTTTTTTAACAGTTCACCAATTAGAAACCTGTTCCTTCTTCATAGGGAGAAAATGATTAAAAACAGAAAAGAACATACATACATACGTACATACATGCATACAACACACACACATACATACATACATACATGCATACAACACACACACACATACATACATACATACATACATACATACATACATACATACATACATACATACATACATACGTACGTACGTACGTACATACGCACGTACGTAGTCTATTATTACTCACTTTCTGGCTTTACAATCTTACTACTTTCTTTCTAAATATAACGTTCTATTTTCCTTTTTTTCCTATTTGAAATGTGAATGATGTTTTGTAAATGGCCTAAAATATCTGCAATTAATACGTCTGCATTATACCGTTATTTGTATATTTCACTTATATTTATTTATTTAATTTGGTTCTGTCTTGCACATGCATCCAATAATTTTTTTTTCGTTTGCAACTTTACACATGCATCCAATGAAATGCTTCCTCTTTGTTTTCGTCATTCAAATATTCTTCTTATTAACTGTTTCCTGTATCTTTACTCAAATTTCATTCGTGGGTATGAAAGGTCTGAGACACAGTCGCGAAATTTGCTATTTCAGTTTTAATATATTTTGACATATTATATTCGATATTGAGTACTTTCGTTTTAATGGACGTCAGTACTGTCAAGTCTCGACACACACATGAACACAAATTACACACATATGCAAACACATTTATATATATATATAATATATATATATATATATAATATATATATATATATATATACTAGCAGTATCGCCCGGCGTTGCTCAGGTTTGTAAGGGAAATAACTATAAAGCATTTTAGAGAGTTATAGCCAAAAATAGCAAAAAAATGGAAAAAAAATGATGGTAAATTTTTTTTGAGAGTTAAAAAAGGTGGAGTTGCGTCCCCTAGACGGTCTGTGGTTTGGGTTTTGATTCTCGACCCATGTCGAATTTATCGATTTTTTTCAGAACTAGGGGAACTTTTCAAAATTTTCGCTGCGTTAGTTTGAATTATGACATTGGGCTATGTGTGTGTCAAGTTTCATCAGAATCGGTTGAAAGCCGTGGTCAGAGTGAGGGTACGAGAAAACAGACACACAGAAAACGCACAGACAAACTGCCGTTTATATAGAGAGATATATATATATATGTAGGGGATTCAGACGCGCGCGCACACACACACAAACACATATATATATAAATACATATTTCTTTATTGCCCACAAGGGGCTAAACACAGAAGGGACAAACAAGGACAGACATAGGTATTAAGTCGATTACATAGACCCCAGTGCGTAACTGGTACTTAATTTATCGACCCCGAAAGGATGAAAGGCAAAGTCGACCTCGGCGGAATTTGAACTCATAACGTAGCGCAGACGAAATACCTATTTCTTTATTACCCACAAGGGGCTAAACACAGAGGCAACAAAGAAGGACAGACATAGGTATTAAGTCGATTACATCGACCCCAGTTCGTAACTGGTACTTAATTTATCGACCCCGAAAGGATGAAAGGCAAAGTCGACCTCGGCGGAATTTGAACTCACAACGTAACGCAGACGAAATACCTATTTCTTCATTACCCACAAGGGGCTAAACATAGAGAGGACAAACAAAGACAGACATAGGTATTAAGTCGATTACATCGACCCCAGTGCGGAACTGGTACTTAATTTATCGACCCCGAAAGGATGAAAGGCAAAGTCGACCTCGGCGGAATTTGAACTCACAACGTAACGACAGACGAAATACCGCTAAGCATTTCGCCCGGCGTGCTAACGTGTCTGCCAGCTCGCCGCCTTATATATAAATACTGACGGACGGACAGACGGATGGATGGATGGAAGGTTCATCGCACCAGGCGAACCGTATGTCAACTTAAATATCGTAGTATATAGTACATGATTGGGTGTAGTTGACATTTTTATTTTTATCTGAGCAGCATGTTGTCAAAAAATGGCCCCCTAAATGCGGAAATTCAATAAGCATTCAGAAAGCATTTGAGAAACTTGGAAAGAAAGTTTGAGAAAATTACAGCATCACCAACAAACCAGGCTGAGCGTTTACAAGTCGTGCATACTAACGGCTCTATTATACTTTCCTGAAACATGGATATCTCAAGCTGCATGAGTACGTTCATCAAAAATGCTTGAGATACATACTCAACATCAAATAGCAAAATAAAGCACCTGACACAGGATGTCCTTGGAAAAGCAGGATGCACAGTCATACAGTCACTCGTCATACCACCTCAAATGTGTATGGATGATAACAGGATTTCAAAGTAGCTGTTCTCCAGTGATCTGTGCACAGGAAACCGTCCTCTGCACAAACTTCAAAAAAAAAAACGTACAAAACCTACATAAAGGACAATCTGAAGAAACTGCAGATCAGTGTAAAGAACCGGGAAGAACTAGCTTTGGAAAGAATGGAATGAGGGAAGCGTGTACTACAAGAGTCGCCTTGAGCACAAGAATCGTCTTGAACACGAAGTCAAAATATTTGGCTTCGGAGGGGCTATCACCAGTACCTCAATGAGAATATAAAGTGTTGGGGGTGGGTGAAACATGTACCCAGCCTTTCAAAGGCTGAGTATGTCACTCATCTGAAATATCAACTGTATACAACGTTCTTCTTCCCAGACCGGGTGATTCAACGTGTGTAGTGTGTGAAAGGGTTTGCAAGTGGATTTTGGGTCTGAAGAGACGGCTCACGGAAATCATATCTCACAAAGTGATCCGATCAATCCATTGGAAGTTACAATATCTGTCACCTATGCTTCAACCCATACAGTTCTGCAGCGGGACTGAATACTCATCTGAGAGGTCATGGACGGAATGTCAGAAATGTCATTGAGAACGAGGAAGCTCAGAAAGACCGCAAGCAGCTGTGAAGAAAGAGCAAACACCATATGTATGTATGCACCATACATAAATATATATATATATATATATATATATATATATATATATATATATATATATATATATATATTATATATATATATAAATGTTAATATTTTTTAATATTAGTGTTAACATCTTTCACCTGCGCTGCCTCCGAAAAATCCTCCGCATCAAATGCCAGAATCATATCCCCAACAAAGATGTCCTCAGGCAAGCAGGAATACCAAGCATGTTTGCACTCCTCACACAAAGACGTATGAGATGGCTTGGGCATGTTAGCCGTATGAAAGATGACAGAATCCCCAAGGACATACTCTACGGAGAGCTTGCTAGGGGTAATAGGTACTAGGTAGACCGATCTTACGTTACAAGGATGTTTGCAAAAGGGACATGAAGGCCTGCAACATCAATATTAGCGGTTGGGAGGCAGTTGCTGGCAACCGTGGAGAATGGCGACGTACCGTAAAAGAGGGAATACAAAGGAGTGACAGAGAGAGAGGGGAGAAATGGAAAGAAAAGAAGAGACGTCAACAAGAGACTATGGCATTACAACCAGCCAGGAACAGTCTTCGCTACATTTGCGGTACCTGCCAGAGGGAGTGTTTGTCCAGTAGGACTACACAGCCACAGCAGGAAATGTATCAGGACATGAAATATAAAAGCCGGACTAGACTACTTTATGCGCAACTCCATTGTCTCCCGAGACAGAAAGGATGCCAACCAATCTGTCAGAATCGTTAGCACACCGGGCAAAATGCATAACGACATTTCGTCCGTCCTTACATTATGAGTTCAAATTTCGCTGAGGTCAACTTCGTGTTTCATCTTTTCGGGGTCGATGAAATAAATATAAGTTGGGCAATGGGGTTGATGTAATCGATTTACCTCCCCCACCGAAATTGCCGGCCTTGTGCCAAAATTTGGAACCAATATATTAAAATATTTAACAAACAATCTAGAAGTAATTGTGCTGTGAAGGAAAAAGCTCCTTATTTGTCCTTGATGAATAGTATTTTGGTAATTTGGGTCAGTGCATGAGATAATTCCGGATACGCATTGGCACTGATATGACTTCATCTACAAGATATAGACTTTCTTGTAGAAGCCGAATTAGTGAAGGAGAATACCGAAGCAAAAGTACAGTGATGTACTCCGGTTGTCCCAGTGCATTAGAATCATTTAAAGAATATGCATTACTTTCTCGACTTCCAGTTAGGAGTTAAGAAAAAAAACATTTATTCCTATATATATACACATATATATACACACACATATATATATATATATTATATATATATATATATATATATATTATATATATATATATATATATATATATATATATATATATAAATATATATATATAATGGGTGGTGGTGCTGATAGGTATCACGAAGGCCTGTCTGGAGGCTCAACCTTCCAAGTTCTTTCATAGGGCTTAGAAATCTGAAGGATCGCTGCGATGAGTGTGTGACTCTGAGAGGGGAATATGCTGCATAAAATCATAAATAACTAATCCTCCTGTATTTTCTTTTACCCAAATCCAGGAACTTTTCAACAGCCCCGTATATATATATATATATATATATATATATTATATATAATATATATATATATAATATATATATATATATATATCCCAGTAAGAAAACTGAAACGTTGAACCTCAGAGAACCTACGAGTAAATGTTATTTAGAGTGAACGCTTTTATATACATTAAGTAATATTCCTCGTAATTTTCCTGCATAACAAAATGTATACACGCATGTATATATGTATATACACATACACTTAAATATATAATGTAAACCATTTAATATAATATTATTACAAAAGAATATTACAGGCGGTGCTCCAGCATGGCCACAGGCTTTGGCCTAAAACGTATAAAAGAACAAAAAATATTAACATTCCATCTTCACACTCTAAGTTTCAATTCCGCCGGGGTCGATAAAATAAGTACCAGTTGAGTACTGGGGTCGATTTAATTGATTTAACTCCTTCCTCCAAAACTACTGGCCTTGCACCAAAATTTTAAACCAATATATTAACACTAGTGGAGGCACACGGCCGAGTGGTTAGAGCAGCGGACACGCGATCGAGGGATCGCGGGTTCGAATCTCAGACCGGGCGAAGTGTATGTTTATAAGCGAAACACCTAAGCTCCACGCGGCTCCAGCAGAAGGTAATTGCGAACTTTTGCTGAATCTTTCGCCACAGTTTTCTTTCACTCTTTCCTCCTGCATCTAGCAGCTCACCTGCGATGGACCGCCGTCCCGTCCAGGTGAGTAGCCTACGCCAGTGAAACCGGGAAACTGGCCCTTATGAGCCAAGCATGGCTCGAGAAAGAACAAACAACAACAATATTGACACTAAGGCGTCGAGCTGGCAGAACCGTTAACTCGCCGGAAAAAATGCTTAATGGCATTTCGTCCGTCTTTACGTTCTGAGTTCAAATCCTGCGAACTGACAAAATCGTTAGCACGCTGGGTGAAATGCTTTGCGTTATTTCGTCGGTCTTTACGCTCTGAGTTCAAATTCCGGGGTCGAAGAAAAAAGTATCAGTTACGCACTGGAGACGATATTATTGACTAGCCCCTCCCCCAAAATTTCAGGCCTTGTGCCTCTTGGAGAAAATATTTCATGTCTTTACATTCTAAGATTAAATTCCACCGGGATCAACTTTATCTTTCGGGGTCGATAAAATAAGTACCGGTTGAGTAATGGGGTCGATTTAATCGACTTAGACCCACCTCCAAAACTGATGACCTTTTGCCAAAATTTTAAACCAATAGCTAAAGTGAGCTGGCAGAATCGTTAGCGCGCCGGTAAAAAGTGTCCGTTTTTACGTTCTCACTTTAAATACTGCGAACTGGCACGCTGGGCGAAATGCTTAACGATATTTCGGTCGTCTTTACGTACTAGGTCCAAATTCCGCCGAGATTGAAAGAAAAACTTTGCCTTTCGGGTTTGATAAAATACGTACAAATTAAGCATTGGTGTTGATGTAATCGAGTGCGTGTATGTGTGTGGGGAGTGTGTTCATCACAAAACGCGAAATTGCTGGCCTAGTGCCAACATTTGAAATCACTTCATTAACACTAACTCGCTTATTATAGTAACATACGATAATTGTAAAACACTGTAATAAATAATATTAATCCTTGCCGGTTAACGGAAATTTGAAGAATGAAAAGAGAAACAATGTAATAATTGAGAAAATATTGTATTTACAAAAGGAAGTCTGTGAAAGAGCAGCTTATGTATTCGTCTGACTTGTTCAAAATGAAGTTTTGGCTTCTCCCAAATAAGCATTTTGCGGTCTAAGGGAAGACATATTAGACCTAAATTTTCATTAGGTTCCTTTAGTTGTGTCCTTTAGTTGTGTCCTTTAGTTGTGTCCTTTAGTTGTGTCCTTTAGTCGTGTCCTCAGTTTCAGGCACTTGAGTTATGCCCCTCGTTCGAAAATTTACTTCCTTCTTACCTCCTGTTACTATCAGAGCACCTACTATTTTTGATACGGGAGCTACCTTCTTTCCCTGACATGAAAAAACAAATTTACGTTAAAAATCTCTACACAGTAGGTTTTGTGATGAACACACACACTCACACACATAAACTATAATTGTCACTAAATGCGACTAAGGGTGTTAGAATACCTACATTGCTAAATGTTAGAGCTAGTGACAGATATAGTTTTCTTTTATGGTAACTCATTGCATATGGCTGTTTATATTAATTAATTTGGCTCTGTATGTGGGTGTGTGGGTGTGTGGGTGGGTGTGTGGTATGTAATGAGCTTGCTAGTTAAATGCCTTATGTACACTTACATACAAACCATTAAATAACACAATCACTCAACCTGCTAGAAATAGCAGGTAAATTCCCTCAAATCATACTCACTCTAAGATAAGGGCAGTATAAGGTAGTATACAGAATATGAATCACACAAGAAGAAAAAGATAAAGACGAATGCGAGCGATGACGATGGTGCCAATACGTTTATGTGACGTCAAACTCTCAGTTTTCTTTTTCAGTCTCCCTTTGATCTACCTGTTATTCTTTCTCTCCTTTTGTCACTCTTTAGCATCGTTGAGCAGAGAGCACTAAAGAATGAACAAGAGACACACATCATGAAACAGGAAGAGGAAGAGAGCGATCATGATAATGGCAGTGGTGCATATAAATGATGTCAAACTTTGTTTTTCCTTTTTCAGTGTCTTTTAATTTTTCTATCGTGTCTTTCTCTTTCTCTCTGGAATACTGGAATTAAGAGAGATAGACAATGAGAGGCACATATGAATACAGGAACATCGATAGAGAGGGACAGCAATAGCAAGATAGTGGTGATTTGGATCAACACAAATAATGGTCATACTTTATTGCAGAATCTCTTGTGTATTAAGTAAATACTGATTGCTTGCCATTGGTTACATTGTCCATTTACAGCAATATTAAATAACATACCGATGTACGCTGTGTTCGTTATTAGTGAGACTCCAACGGTCAGTTGTTCTGTCTACATTCATCTATTGATATACATGTAGATGTGGTTTACCGGAACAGGAAACTAAAACACATACAAAGACACACTACCTAGCGAACAACATTCTTAGTGGTCTTCTAAGAACTTCATATTATATTTAATTCTGGTTAGAGCGTCATGCCTTCTGGAACTCATGTCTATTTCATTTCAATTAATCATTGCCGGTTTTCATTATCGCTCAAAAATTTACCTGAAACATGCCACTTTATAAATGCATATTTTTTCATCAGGTAAATACTAAACTGTTAAAAAAAGAGATGGCGTAAATGCATGTTTAGCGGTACTATCAGTAATAAAGTGTGGCTATTTAGTATTTTAGTTTCCATTTATAGGTACGTCATTCAATGTTATGTATGTATGTATGTGAATGCAAAAACATACAAACACACACACAGGGATGCAAGAAATAGCAGCTAAATTATAACAAATCATACTTCCTTTCTATGAAATAATGAAAGAGGGTGGTATACAGAATATGGGTCACTCACAAAGTGAGAGATAAAGACGAAGATGCATACACACACATTCATACACACACGTACACACACTCATCAATATATGTATGCATACGTACATATGTTTTTCTTTTTATAAGTGTCCATGTAGTCCGATAACCTCTAGTAGGTCAACCGACTACTTTGATGTTCCATTTATGTTTATCTTTTGTTTGTGTGTAATAAAAAAAAAGACATCATTCCTGCAAGCATCTGAGCCAAATTAACCTTTAGCAAGGTTCACTGTGTCATGAAAATTCGAATAAACCTCTCAGTTGGGGGTTTATGATGATTTCATGATTCGCCGTCACACTCAAATGCAAATAAGTAACAGCCAGTTGATGATGCAACTCTTTCTTCCTCCACTGGTCACATCCTAAATGCCTCACTCGTACAAGAAGGGACCGAGAAGGTGTGTAAGTTTGCTCGCAACCTTAGGGAGCCTCAAACAATTAGCGAAAGCATGGTGCATATTATCAAGTCGTCACTTGACTATCATTAAAAAACATCCCAACACCTTGAATCCATCTCCTTTCTTAATGATCATCAGCATGGTGTTTGTAAGGCCAGTTCTGCTGGAGATTTTTCGCTTCTGACCCTAACCCTAACCCTTGAAGAATTCGGTGACAATTATATTACCCTAATATCGACCATGCCTAACACGCAAATATCGATGATAAATCTCCTGACCTTCGTCTCTCATCTCCTAGGTCAGAATCTTCCCCCTACATTGTACGTCTCAGCGGATGTTGATGGAGTTCAATCTCTCTCCTCTCTCTTTTTCCCCCTTCTTTACTCTCTCTCTCTCTCTCTCTCTCTCTCCTTTGCCTTTTCTCTCTCTCCTTCCCACGCTCCCTTTCTCTCTCCTTTTCTCAATCCTTTCTTCGTTTTCCCCTTCCCGCTCTCTCTTTCTTTCTTTCTCCTTCCCTCACTCTCTTTCTCTCTCACTTTCTCACACCTCTCACTTTCTCACACCTCTCACTTTCTCACACCTCTCACTCTCTCACTCCTTCTCTCCCTCCCCATCTCACTACTCCCTCTCTCTTTCTCACCCATACATACACACACACACCCTATCAACTCTGCTTTTCTCTAAAGTTTGGTTTTCTCTCCGCATGCGTCCGCCTATACTTTAACGTCCTACTCGTTGTCAACGCCTATTCCTGTCTTTCGATTATATCGCTTTTCATTTCTCCTAACGTTCCTCACTCACACCTCATCTGCATTACATGTAGACAACGCATACCAAAATTTCAATCATTCAAAGAACAGAGGTTTTGGAAGCATTCTCCAATAGAATCATGGCAATCTCGTCTTTACCAACAGCTTTCATATCAGTTTCAAATCTTGGCTCAGAGCCAGCAACTTTAAGAGAAGGGTTAGACAAATACATCGACCTCTGTGTTCAACTGACACTTATTTTATTGACCCCAAAAGATGAAAGGCAAACTCAACCTCGGCGGAATTTGAATTCAGAACGTAATGAGCTGAGAGAATTCCCTTGGGTGCTACTGTACGGCACCTTGGGTAAGTGTCTTCTACTATAGCTCCAAGAAGACCAAAACCTTGTAAGTGAATTTGGAAAACGGAAGTTGTGCGGAACTTCGTCGTGTTTTTATATGTGTATGCATGTGCATTTGTGCGCGTGTTTTTCTGTTTGCCCTCCAAACACACCCCATTACTTGCCAACCGGTGCATTTATTAGCTTACGTCCCCGTAACATAGTTGTTCGATAAAAGAGGCCGATAGAATAAGTGCCAGACTTCATGAGGTAGAAGAACTGGAGTTTATCTGTTCGACTAAACTAACTCTTCAATGTGGTGCCCTGGCATGGCCGCAGTCCAATGACTGAAATAAGCACAAGTTAAAAAGGCAGCAAAGACTGCACCATAACTGGCACTTTTCAGCGGCCGACAAACTTTAAATGAAGCGGAATATATGCCCACAATAGAGTACATCTAACACATCTGAGACAGTGTTATTATCACAAACACAGACACCATTGGCTGCTTCAAAATAGAAACGGTTGATAAGAGTGAAGTCGCACACCAAGAGTCTGTAGACTCATTTTTTCTTTTTCCACCACCACTACACTGGCTTCTGTACATTGGTTATTGCTTGCTTCATGCCACCTCAATTCAGGTCCTCTCAACTAATTCACTTCTTTCGTCACCTATTTTGTGCTCTCTCCGCATTAAACTCTTCAGCAAGCTCTTCAAACCTAGAGCGTTGTTACCAGAATTTTACCCCTCCCTTTCTCTAATTTTCTTGCCACCATCAGTTTAACCATCAAATACATCAATCTTTCTGGTCTTGAGTAAGGAAATGGCTGTGAAGTCTAGTGGTATAGTTCTTTCCTCCAACGTAAACAATTACTGTACAACATTGCCTGCCTGTACAACAATTACTGTACAACATAGCATAGTTTCGTCACATATACCATGCTTTCGCTTCGTCTTTTAAGTTCTTATGTGATTGAGAGCAGACTCGCTGACCCTTTTGACCTCCCTAAATTTTACAAAGTGGGAAATGCAGGATGTTGTGGCAGATGGAGAGAGTGGACGGATGGATGGAGAGAGTGGAGTGGAGCAACGGGAAAATGAAGTATCTTCCTCAAAGATACAATGCGCCGTCCGGATTATCGAAAATGAACGTGGAATGTTATGAACATAACCGCTAGGCCACATACCTTTTACGATGGCATTTATTAAAAAACTAAACAAAGCTTGCATTTGCCTATGTTTCTTTGCTAGTGAGTGAGTGGGAGAGAGTATGTGCGCGCACACGTTTCTGTCTGTTTTTGCGTGTGTGGTTGTTCTGCGTGTGTATGCATAAGCCCTCGCCGACAAACATCCCAAATCTTGACCTTCTCTGTCAAGTTAATCATATTGATTTACAATTAGGTTTTTAGCACTTCCAGCGGGTGCTAAAAGTTATTTCAGTAAGTGCTGAAAATTCAAATTAAACTTCACCTCCCTCTGAATACCACTGCCGAAGGTTTAACGAGGGTTACTGGCGCTGGCCTATTCGACTGCCTATCAAAAGGAACACTGGTCTAACAAAAGCATCAGAAAATACTGAATTACAATGAAAATTGTTTTCGTATATGGTATTTTTCTTTATTTCTTTAAATTTCAATACTGTTAAGCGAGGTAAGTTAGAAAGGAAGATAGATAGAAAGAACAAGAAAAGCAGATGAAGAAAAGGGTTATGTAAGATAAGAAAAGATTTATGTGTGCGTATGTGTGTATGCAGGTATGTGTGTATATGCATGTATATATATGTGTGTGTGTGTGTGTGTTCACACACACATACGCACACACACATATATATATAAATGTATATATATGTATATATACGTGTGCGTATATATATATGTGTGTGTGTGTGTGTGTGCGTGTGTGTGTATGTGTGTATGCAGGTATGTGTGTATATGCATGTATTTATATGTGTGTGTGTGAACACAGACAAACATCTATATATATATATATGCACACACGCACATATATATATAAGAATATCTAACGGGGAAAGTTATTTAATTAAAACAAAAACAATTTTGTATACAAAACCTTAGATTGTGTCTGTGAATATGTGTGTGTGTGTGTGTGTGTGTGTGTTTTCAATGTGTACAAATAACACTGAAAAAATTAATAAATAGTTACCAGGGTAGCAAAAATCCACATAAATGCTAAGGATTTTACAGCCTACTTATAACATATATGAATAAATAAATGGAGTTAACGCAGCTGTTATTCAAATCTATATACTTCCGACATATGTTTCGAAGTATAAAGATTTGAATAACAACTGCGTTTAACTCCATATATATTATTATTATTATTATTATTATTATTGAGTGAGAGAGCAGTGCTTGCCATCAAAGTGACACTGGGGTAAAATATATAGAGCCCAGTATACCCGTCATGACTACCCGCCTGATAAGGGTACACCAGGCACATGCATCAAAACCATATGTGTGCAACATGGTGATCTCATATCAAAATAAACAGCACATAACCTTGCAGGTGGGGCTCAGTTCGAATTTTTCTTCTGGTCGAGTAACCCATTCCAGTCAAAAGGTCCCTGAATAAGGGCTGTTTAATGATGTTGAACGAAACGCCCATGTTTCCAGAGGTGAATTATTCAAACCCGAAAGAATCCCTCTCAACACATGGCTATGATGCTCCCCCACTACATCTGCACTTGATCAGAGATGCACATATCGTCAGTCACTAAGGGACATGCTCAACAATGTACATGATAACACTTCCAATCAGTTAAGATCAGAAGCCACAAGAGCCACTGCCTTGTACTGCATCAGGACATTTATTATCATTATTATGTATCAGGACATTTATTATTATTATTGTTATTATTATTATTATGACATGTTTGACTTTTGCTTTGTATTTGTACATGGTGACTCCAAGTCTCACCCAGAGACCTCAAGAGACAACAAGTAAGATGTTCAAGTTGGTGTTATGACTGGAGTGCCATATATTTGGTTTTGCATAAAGTATTGTTCTAGGGAATGTTTAAGGAAACAAGAAAATTATAAGTTTGTTTTAAAATTTGATGTTACATAGACAGTATTTTACGTAGGATATGGGCAGTTCCCATGAACACTATTTTTTTTTAATTTCTGCCATTTTTGGATTTGAGCACTATTTTTTTAACTTCTGCCATTTTTGGATAATATCATTATTATTATTATTATTATTATTTAACTCAGGTACGATCTTGCCACTGGTAGGACTTATGTGGGTAGCGGGTTATTACCTGTAACCTTTAGGTATTCACAAGTTTTCAGTAGTCTCTCAAGAACTTGAAGACCCTCCCGATAATCCTCGCTTTCCCTAAGAGAAAAACTTTTTGAAAGATCTCTACAGGGCGTTCTATTCCAATCTCTTTCAGCCATTTATCTATTATTATTATTATTATTATTATTATTATTATTTTCACCGCTGAACACTACAGACGTATTTTCGAACGCCTGAAGTAAGACTTGGTTAAAACTTTTGATTACACTCGTTTGTTGCGGTTTTTTTTTTTCGATTAAACATTGTTCCCGCTTGTTTGTAGAAACACTAGAGACCTGGCATTGAGTTCCTGTTTTTGTTTAGTCCCTAGCAGGGCTATATTCGGCCCCAAATAAAATCGGTGGGTGTTTTAATCCAATATAAATAAAGAAGATGGCGGAACGCATCTTGGATGACTGGCGGCGGCAGAGGCGGCGGCGGCGGCGGCAGAGGCGGCGGCGGTAGTAGCAGTAGAAGTAGTAGCGTTAGGCAACAACAACGCAATTCAGAGCACAATGGATTTTAACGGAGAAAATAATACTACAATTGAAGGCGGTGACGGCGGTGTGGGGAGTGGCAACGGCGGATGTGGCCACAACTCCACCACCGTCACCACTAACAGCTGCAGCAGCAGTAACAACAACAACAACAACAACAGCAACGTCGACGACGTCAACAACAAAACAATAACAAAAACAATAACAAAAACAAGAGATTTGCTGATGTAGCAGACTCAAAGAAAGAAATCTTTACATTTCCTGTCGAGGACAAAATTCGAGAACTTTCAAAAGCAAAAGACATCATCAAAGTTGACGGGGGTAAAGCATCAATGCTCGTACCTCCCGAAATAATAGCGGCAAAAGAAAAAAGACCATATATTTTTAATGCGTATCACGGCCAAGTAGGAGATCCGAAATGGCGCCCATCAGTCACGTCGAGAAGCCCTCAGCGAAATTTCAATAGATGTGGCTCACATACAGAGAGGGAGGTAGCTTGCCAGCATTGAGGTTTTCTTGAAAACTGATGACCTCGCGAGAAGACACGCAGTGGCACCCCGGTGGACTGAGGCTTGGGTCCTACCTTTCGAAGAGAACTATGAGATCTAGATTAAACGGCGTGCTACCAGATGTAAACGTCAGGTGGATCGTTGCCTGTGCGGTACGGGACCCAGAGTCCCTCCTGAATGTAAAAAGGAGCAGCAGGCTGCAGGATCAACTTGGAGGTATTAATCCATGTGAAACCAGAGGATATCGTGAAATTTGTAGACCTGATCCAGTTGCACAACGGGGTGGACCTGCGTGTCGTCGTGGAAGGCAGGAAAGCCCAGATGTGACATGTGGGGCCACAAGCCACCTGAGAGCCTTTTCCCCCCAAATGTTGGGAGGTACGCGGCCACATCTGCAGCCTACAGCGCACCCCCAACAATAGAGACATTTTAATAGAACTGCAGCCTCACCCCTCGCAACTACAGCAGGGGCGTGTGAACCTGGGGTATCTGTCAAACCAGCCCCCTTCACCTCTTTCAAGGATATACACACAAACATGCTCACACTATCACAGACACATTCCCACTCCCCGAAACAAGCCATACAGACACTAGCCACTACTCATCCCGTAGTGAAGACGAGAAAGAACACTACAAAGTAAAGGAAACGAAAAAGCAAAGGAAACAGAAAACAAAAGAACCTACGTCAACACCCGAAAATACAGAAACTCCCAAGACATCGAACCTAGACACGACGAAAACAACACCAGCACTACCATCCTCACAACCATCACTATCTCAACCAAATCCACCAATGCACCAACAACTACACATATCTCTCAAAACAAGCAAATCGAGAAAGGGTGTGCAATTTATGACACCAGCACCTTTCGGGTTCCGGATCATTTAGTGTTAATACAGTTACTCTTCAAAGTATACGAAGAAATTCAGAGGGACTTTCTGCATGACGCGGGAAAGCCAAGCGTCCGCGTAACATAGAGGCTTTTAACCGGTTTCCCAGAAGAACCACATCCAGAGTCCGGGTCACCGGGCTGCCAACAGCTCCCGGAAGGTAAGTAACTTCATTTTTTTTTCTTTTCCTCAACCCTTTCGAGCGGTCATGGCGATTATCAGAGTGGGCTGCATAAATGTTCGTGGCCTGAGGTCACCCTGAAGGCAAGGTCGCTCGCACAGTAACTTCAGGTCGCTAGGTTTGGATGTGATAGCAGCCGTGAGACCAGGATTTCCGACACTCGCAATCTTGCACCAATTTTCGACGATTATGAGATCTATGCATCTCTTAGTCGGCCCAGAATGGAAGGTGAGGTGGCAGTGGTGTTTAGGAAAGACCTGGAACCCGAAGTTCAAACGATCTTCCAGAACTCGGAGGTGGTCCTAAACGTAAGCGACAGTAAATGTGCCTTTAGACTAGTCACTGTTTACGCTCCCACGGGGACGGGACAGCTATATTTCTTCAGACTTTTGGAGGTTTTCCTTGAGAAGTCACGCCTTTTCATATTAGTGGAAGACTGGAACGCCATCTTGGATGCACGCCTGGATAGGATGGGGCTAGCTGATTGGAGAGGTGGTAAAAACCTCACAGACCTGCTCAGCTGCTTCCAGTTGGCTGACAGGTACCGTCTGGATTTCCCGAATGTGCCAATGTGGACATGGAAGAACCGCATCGGGCCTTCCAGATCGTATCTAGATAGAGCATTTTGTAAGCCTGTAGATACAAGTAGTATAAGTTGTCCACGTTTCAAAGTCGTCGGATACACGAACCATAAATCTGTGATCTGTACGGTCGAAACAGACAGGATCTGTAAACAGGGCTCCAGATACTGGAAGCTGAACGCGTCCTTCCTGGCGCGCCAAGCTTTCGAGAGTTGGCAGGCGCAATCGTCAACAGCCGTTGGTGGATAGCCCTGAAAAGGGCTATTAGAGCAGAGGCAATAGTTTTTAGTAAAGAAATAGCGTTAGAGAAATCTAGGATAGAGGGAGACCTATGTACCACCACCACACATACAAATTTTAAAACTAAAACAGGACACCTACAACACATTAAAAATTAATTTTCCAAATGCTGTTGGGCCATTCCAAAAAACATTCTCTTAGAGACTGTATAAAATCCTCGTGGAAACGCTCACAACAAAGACCAGGGGGACACCCCTGCCAGACAACAGTGATAATTAGAGCTCTTCTCCATCCTAAATTTATTTTAATATGGTGATGCTCAGAATAGGTTATATAAATGCCAGGGGCCTCGGGTCGCCTTGGAAACAAGGTCAGCTTTTAAATGACCTGAGGTCAATTAGTGTAGATATTGAAGCCATCAGTGAATTCAGACTACCCGACCCACGGGACCTCATCACTTTTTTCGTCGGATACGAGATTTTTCTATCTCCGTGTATTCCGAGAAGAGTCGGTGGTGGTAGTGAGGTCTGGATTTGAAAATAAAGGTAGTCTTCCTGGATCCAGAAGGTAATTTGGTGGTCCTAAATGTGAACAGCAGTGATGGCGGTGCTTTCAGACTGGTGGCTGCTTATGCTCCGAAAGGGGCAAGACGGTCTGATTACTTCAAGCGTCTGAAGGTTTTCCTGAGAACTTTCGGACTTTAGTATTAGTAGGGGATTGGATCGTTAAGTTAGATGGACTTTTCTATTGCGTGGGAGTATCTGATAGGAGAGTGGGGTGCAAAAGCCTCAAAAACCTACTAAGACGTTTTCAATTGTCTGACAGATACCGACTAGGTTACCCGAATGTGCCAATGTAGACAAACTGCATCGGGTCATCTAGATCGTATCTAGACAGGGTATTTTTTCGGCCAGTGGAGCTGCAATCCTGGATTAGGCGTAGACCAAGGAGGGGCGCTTGGCACCTCGAGTGCCGTCAAGTGCTCGTAACCCTCCGCCAGGCGGGCAATGCGGCCTGTGGTAGTTCCACTCTAGCGTTCTATAGAGGGCTAGTCGGGGGGGAGTGCAACGACGTTCTCGGAGAAACTCTGGGCATCGATGAAGATCAACTAACCGGTCTGTTTCGGAGAGCTTTCGGGCCAGAGATAGCTTCCAGAAATCCCTTGCCTGGCATTGCTACAGAAGAGTGCTGCCTGTTCTAGAAAAACTTTACAGGCACGGAAGAGCCGTCAGCCGGGCCTGTCCGAAGTGCACCCAGAACGATGAAACCGTTCTGCACGCCCTAGTCCAGTGCCTGAGTATTGCTGACCTGTAGGTTTATGTCGAACACCTGCTGTCGCGTGTAGGACGGATCCGGCTATCAGCTGAATCCATTGTGAAGATTATCCCGCCGCCCTCTTTTGGCCGAGAGGGGCAGGCAATTATTATTCGTCTAGTAGCTGTAGCGAAAGAGGTAGTATGGTGGACCCGTTTGAAAGGGCTTAAGACAGACACTTTCCTCTTTGACCAAGCCTTTATCAACTTCTTCAAGTTTCATTTGGAAAGGGAGTTGAGGGTGGAGAGGGAAGTGTTGCCTTGTAGCAAGTTTGTTGAAAGGTGTGTGAATGTTGAAAGAATGGCCAGTGTGAAAGGAAAAATTCTGAGCTTGCACCTGTAAAAAAGGAATCTAAGAAGGGCTCTTGTCCAGTTGTTCAAGCACCCGTGGCTTTAGTGGGACCTTAAAGCGCATCCCTATTGGGAGTTTTATTTTGTTCAATTTTTATTGTTACTATATTGTGATCACGCGGAAAACCCATTGTATCGTCCTGCTTTTGTCTTTTATGTTGTATGTCATTTAATTTTGTATGTGAGCCCTTGTGGCTAATAAACGAATAAATTATTATTATTATTATTATTATTATTATTATTATTATTAGGCGGCGAGCTGGCAGAAGCGTTTGCACGCCGGGTGAAATGCGTAGCCGTATTTCGTCTGTCGTTACGTTCTGAGTTCAAATTCCGCCGAGGTCGACTTTACCTTTCATACTTTCGGGATCGATAAATAAAGTACCAGTTACGCACTGGGGTTGATGTAATCGACTTAATCCCTTTGTCTGTCCTTGTTTGTCCCCTCTATGTTTAGCCCCTTGTGGGCAATAAAGAAATAGGTATTTCGCCTGTTGTTATGCTCTGAGTTCAAATTCCACCGGGATCGACTTTGCCTTTCATCCTTTCGAGGTTGATGAAATAAGTACCAGCTAATCAACTAGTCTTCTCCCTCAAAATTCCAGGACTTGAGCTTATAGTAGAAAGGATCATTATTATTATTATATGTTTGACTTTTGCTTTATATTTGTACAAGTTGGCTCCAAGTCTCACCCAGAGACCTCAAGAGGCAACAGGTTGGAAGTTCGTATTGTTGTTATGAGTAGTGTGCCTTATATTTGGTTTTGTATTTAGTGTTGTACTAGTGAATGCCTAAAAAAAAAAACGAAAGTTGTGTTTGTTACATAGAAAGTATTTTGCGAAGGATATGAGCAGTTCCCATGAGCACTATCTTTTGAAATTCTGCCATTTTGGGGTTTCCTGGTATCTGAGTTAGGTAGCGATCAGCCCCTTTTGCTATCATTCCCAGGGCACCTATGACAACAGGTATTGTTTTAGTCTTCAGGTTCCACATGTTGCTGATTTCTATTTCAAGATCTTTATATTTGCTCAGTTTTTGGTATTGTTATTATTATTTTATTATTATTATTATTATTATTATTATTATTATAAGAAATGAGATAAAAAGAAAATGAAATTCACGTGATTCTTTATTAACCACAACGATCGTTTCGACCCATCTTGTATTGATCCCTCGTGGGTGAGATTCTGGACCACTTGTTGTTGTGCAGCCTTCCGTACACTTGGTTTTTGTCAAGTGACTTTTCAAAAGATACCTCGCTTAATAAATTCGGTTTCGCTTTGGTTTGATTATTATGCATTTCGTTATTTGTTTATAGCTGATTGCATACAGAATTTCGTGAATGTGTTTTGATTGTTCACCACTTCGCTGCGGGTTAGCGCTTTGTGGATGACTCCCTCATAAAGATCGGTGATATCAGGAATGATGGATACCGATATTTCGCTATTTTTTGTGACTTTACCACCGGGGACGAATCGAATCGCCAGTCTATGGCTATATGCAAATAGGGTAGGAACCATTTGCTGGTATGCCGCCACAACGATGAATACTTAAGATTAAATTTAGTTACGAATTGAATTACGCAATATGCGTGTGTACCTATTTGTCTAATATTTGTGTGTGCTCTTTTTGATAAAACAAGTATTTGAAATGTGAACATTTTCGCATACTAACAGATACCGACACACATTTCTACATGTGTGTGTACGATCGTTCGCCACAGTATAAGCTACGCCAAGGTAGTTCTCAGATGTACATTCCAAAACCAGATCAATCAACAACAATTAATAAACCAAGAAGAACGCATCTACATAGTTGCCTGTGGTGTTAGAAATAGCAGTTAAAACTCAATCAAGTTGTAGACTGGGACACGTCTTTAATACATGGGGCTGTTCGATCAACACGGATTTGGAATTTTAATAATTTTATTTCCATATAGACATATATGTTACAATGCGATTTTGTTCCTTTTTTTTCCTTCTCTTCCACTAGAGTATTGCTTCTCAGCCTTTTTCTGATTCCCACCCAGCTTCATCTGTTCACCCACCCAGCTTCATCTGTTCACCATCCTAATTCTTTCCTATATATGAATGATTAGGAAAACATTGTCTTGTGTGTAACACAGTATATTATATAATATTGATTTCAAATTTTGGCACAAGGCTACCAATTTCGGGTGATGAGTCAAGTCGATCACATCAGCCCCGGTGTTCAACTGGTACTTATTTTACTGACCCCGAAAGGATGAAAAGCAAAGTCGGCCTCGTAGAATTTAAACTCAGAACGTAAAGTTACAAGAAGTGCTGTTGAGCATTTTTTCCAGCGTGGTAGTGATTCTACCAGCTCCCTGCGTTAATATATTACATAATATTAATGGCGTCGTTGCGTGATGAAAATTTTGCTTTCCAACATGTTTCTAGGTGGCACCTTGGACAAGTGTCCTCTATTATAGCCCCGAGCCGGCCATAGCCTCCAGAGTGGATGCGGTAGACGGAAACTGAAAGAAGCCCATCGTGTATATATATGTGTGTATATATATATATATATATATATATATATATATATATATCAGAGGCGATACCAGGTCATCAGCGTCGCTCAGGCTCATTACAGATTTTGCATAAGACACATAATCTATCTATCTATCTATCTATCTATCTATCTATCTATCTATCTATCTATCTATCCCTCTCTCAAATATTTTGTTCTTAACTATAAAATTCCTGATAATTTTTTAACTGTTCTTTATATATTAAAAATAAATTGGGCAGTTATAAGATAATTAGTGGGACAACTTAAACTACACACACACATACACACAAACACACAAATACACATACAAACACACACACACACCACCACCACCACCACACGCATGTTATTTCTTTATTACCCACTAGGGGCGAATCCACCACACGCATGTGTTAAGTGGCAACCTTTGCGTGTGCAATGTACAATAATATTTAATGTAGCAGGGTACTCTTTGATTGGTTGTTCATAATGAGAAATAACTGCACGCTACGTTCTGAGTTCAAATTCCGCCGAGGTCGACTTTGTCTTTCATCCTTTCGGGGTCGATTAAATAAGTACCAGTTACGCACTGGGGTCGATATAATCGACTTAATCCGCTTGTCTGTCCTTGTTTACCCCTTCTGTGTTTAGCCCCTTGTGGGTAATAAAGAAATAGGTGCTTCATCTGATTTTACGTTTTGAGTTCAAATTCCGCCGTGGTCGACTTTGCATTTCATCCTTTCAGGGTCGATAAATTAAGTACCAGTTGCATACTGGGATCGATCCAAATTTCAGGCCTTGTGCCTATAGTAGAAAAGAGCATATTCGGCATATTTTGCTTTATGAGTTCAATAAAGGTAACAACACAATAGAAAGTGCGAGAAATATTAATACAGTATATGGGAATTGGACAATAAGCGTAAGCGTCAACGGTGTTTCCAGAAATTCCGAGCCGGAAACTACAACTTAGAAAGCGAGCCTCATCCTGGAAGATCTGTATAGTGCTCGACGAGGACGTCCTGCAAATCCTGATGGAACAAAATCCCATCATAACTGTTGAAGAACTAGCAGATTTGGTCATTCAACCATTCATCGACACGTGCGTGCCATCGGAAAAGTAAGCAAATTGGGTCAATGGGTTTCTCACAAATTTTCCGAGTATAATCGCGCGAATAGTGACTGGTGACGAGAAATGGATTCTCTATAAAAATGTCAAGCGCCGAGACAGTAAGTATGGAAAGGAGAAACACCGGCTAAAGAAGGTCTTTACTCACGTAAGATGTTATCTGTCTGGTGTAATATGAAAGATTTAGTCCACTTTGAACTTTTAAACCCAAAGTAAACGATAACAAAGGAGATCTACCGCGTGCAGCATCATTTATGGTATTATTTATGGGATGACCCAATATATATATAATGCATATATATAATATATATGTATGTATATTCGACTCCGTAGGTCACGAATGACCATGGGTACACCTAAGAGGTTCCCCGCCGGGGTACAAGTCTGGGCAGAAAATCGCTTAACCGGAATAACGCACAACCTCAGGCTGTATTATAGAAGAGCAGCAGTCGCCCACTCAACCGATGTTATCCAAAGGAAAGGTAAACGTCGCAACTCATTTCTACAGCTGAGTGAACTAGAGCATGCAGGCCGGTCCGGGAATCGAACTCACAGCATTATGTTCGTATGCTCGATCCTCTAACCACTGAGCCATGCCCCTTCATTATATATATATATATATATATATATATATATATATATCCCCTCCACTTCTCCTGCACTACCTCTGACACCTCTGTCTCCTTTCTTGACATTTCGGTCAGCATTCATCACTCCACTATCACCACCTCCATTCACTATAAGCACACAGACTCACACTCATACCTCAACTTCTCTTCCTCCCACCCTAAACACACCAAGCTTTCCTTCCCCTATTCCCAATTTCTCCGTCTACGCAGGCTCTGTAGTGACGACCATGACTTTGAGACTCATGCCTCGCTACTTCATCCTACGTGGATATCACCTCACCACTATCCACACCGCCCTTGCCAAAGCACGCTCCGTGGACCGTGCATCTGCTCTCTCCCCGAACCTGCCCCGCTATCTCCCGCTTCCCATTTCCACTAACCTACCACCCACAACCCTACCTCTCCAACGCACCATTCTCCGAGCCTTCCGGCGACTCCAGTTCGACCCCTCCCCTTCGCACACCTTCCCTAACCGACCCCTCCCCTCTTTCAAACGAGCCCACAACCTACGAGACCACTTGGTCCACAGTTTCTTCCCTAACCCAAACTCCCAACCCGGCTCCTTCCCCTGCTCCCGCCCACCCTGCTGCACAGGCCTATCACATCACCGACCCTATCACATCACCGACTCCTTCACCTGCACTTCTACCAATATCATCTACTGCATCTTCTGCTCTCTCTCTGCCATTCTCTATACATCGGGCAAACGGGACGCCGCTTGACTGACTGGTTCGCAGATCACCTCCGAGACATCCCGACTCGGCAATGGCACCCCGGTCTCGTGCCATTTCAGCTCTAACGGTCACTCATTGCAACACCTGTCCGTGTTCGGATAGTCCTTGCAGAGGAGCCATCCGGACTCCAGTTTGCGCCGTGAACAGGAATTAGTCTTCTGTCTTCGCTCTTTTGCGTCACATGGGCTCAATTCTCCTCCCCTCGCCTCTCTCCCCCTCCCACCTACATCCTCCCACCCAGCTCTTCTCTCTTACTCCGACTCTTACTTCTTCTCTTCACTCTTACTCTCCTTCTCTCTTCTCTTCACTCCTACCCACCTTCTCCTCCCGCCCTTCATCGTCATATATATATATATATACATAGGCTGTGTGGTAAGTAGCTTGCTTACTAACCACATGGTTCCGAGGTCAGTCCCACTGCTTGGCACCTAGGGCAAGTGTCTTCTACTGTAGCCTCGGGCCGCCCAAATCCTTGTGAGAGGATATAGCAGTGTATATGTGTGTGTGTGTGTGTGTTGTGTGTGTGTGTGTGTGCCAGTTAAGCACGGGTCGAGGTCACGTCCAGGTGAGGAATTTATACGCCAGTGAAACCGGGAAGCCGGTCCTTATGAGCCTGGCATGGCTTGAGAAGGAAACATGTATATATATATATATATATATATATATATATATATATATATATATGTATATATATATATATATTATATATAAACATGTATATATATATATATTATATATATATATATATATATATATATATATATAAACATGTATGTATATATATAAACATGTATGTATATATATATATATATATAAACATGTATGTATATTATATATATATATAAATTCCCCACCTGGACGGGACCTCGACCCGTGCTTAACTGGCACACACACACACACACACACACACACCACACACACACATATATATATATATATATATAATATATATATATATATATATATATATATATATATATATATATATATATATATACTAAGTAATTAAGGGTTTAGCAACGAATTGCCTCACCACACACCGAATTTAGAAATAGCAGTCAAAGAGTTTTGGCTATTCTTTCTACTTAAAAGGGAGATTCCAGTAAAAGCACAGCACTTAAAAGGCAAACAGCCTTTTAAATGCTGTGGTTTTACTGGGATCTCCCTTTTAAGTAGAAAGAATAGCCAAAACTCTTTGACTGCTATTTCTAAATTCTTTGTGTGGTGAGGCAAATCGTTGCTAAACCTTAATTACTTAGTATTACTTATACCTTCCTTGAATGGGGCTTTTACATGCCGAACTCTACTTGGTGAAATTAATGATTATTCCAAATTAATTAATTTCACCCTTTATTATTATTATTATTATTATTATATATATATATATATATATATATACATGTTTCCTTCTCAAGCCATGCCAAGCTCATAAGGGCCGGTTTCCCGGTTTCACTGGCGTATAAATTCCCCACCTGGACGGGACCTCGACCTGTGCTTAACTGGCACTTATTTTTGCCAGCTGAGTGAACTGGAGCAACGTGAAATGAAGTGTTTTGCTCAAGAACACAACGCATCGCCCGGTCCAGGAATCGAAACTACCATCTTACGACTTTTAATCCAGCACCATAACCACTAAGCCACGCGCCTACACACACACACACACACACACACACACATACATACATGTATTTGACAAACACCTGAATGAACTGCTACAATAAGCAACGGCAGGTAACAATACGTACACACACATGCATATATATATATATATATTTATATATATGTATGTATATATGTATGTATATGTATGTGTGTGCGTATGTGTACTCTTGTGAATGTGCGTGAGTACGTGCATGCGCACGCGTGGGTGTATAATGATAAACATAAGTGTTAAACAAAATCACGTTGATTCAATGTCCACAAATTCTATCTTTGCGCCTCACAGTCGATCAATCAACTGCTTCCGCATTTAAGGTTAGTAAATGTATCTCAGTCGGTTTTGACGATAAATATCCTAGTTTCCGACTGAGCTACGTGCTCATTGAATTATCGTATAATTGATTCTTTATTCCAAAGACTATCACCCTTTCAGCTTAATTCTCAGGAAAATGAACGTTACATAAATATGTGCGCCCTTTGAGAAACAAGTACAATCTACCAGAGGAGCTTCTACATTTCTCAGTACCCAATTTCACTTTTAAGGCTTGGGTGCACACCCCACTCAAGATGTTGTGCAATTGGATTGAAACAGGGATCTCTCGATAATGAAGCGAACTTCTTAACGACTCGTTCAATTATCAAGTGTTAAATTTAATCCATTGCTAGGTTTAGCATCACCAGCTGACCCTTGGATGCCTTTAGCTAAGCCCACTTTGTTGTGAGCATTTAGATACTATCTACAGTCTGAGGATAACTGTCACTTTTCCTTTCACCAGTTTTGAAGGCTTTTAGAAAGGATCATATGCTTTCCTTTCTCTCCTAATCAAGCCAGTAAAAAAAACGATTTTATACGTTTCAAACTCATTTGGGACTGCATCACAACAACAAAATAGAATTATCTTTTACTACGAGTTTTATACTATCTATAGATATGGTTTAATCAAGGAGAGAAGGACAGCGTCCATTACAATTTTACTGTGACTCCAGTACAGGCGAGGGGAAGAGAGCTGTAGAAAAGATTATTAATGGGGTTGCTATGGTAGGGAACAGTGCATTAAGTTATCGAGTTTATTATCAAGCACAATACCTCGTCTGGGTGCGTGGATGCCGCTAAAGTTAACAAAGGGCCAAGTGGTGGTACTAAAACGGGATGTCGGATTAGCTCCACCTCCCTGGAACAGATACGGTTCACCCAAAGAAGATCCACACAGTTTCTGAAAACCTAATTTCACTGACAAGTCTTGGGTTGATCTCCAGATTATTGTATTATACACTGGCGCAAGATGTCGGGCAGGTAGATCGGTACAGTAAACACAAATTTGCGAAATCCTTATACTGGAACTTTGCAATATTGTACTACATAAGCACATGACCACGATTACTCCTGTCATTATTGGTTTCAAATGTTGGCACAAGGCCAGCAATTTCGGGGAAGCAGAGTAAATCGATTACCTCGACCCGTGCTTAACTGGTATTTTTTTCATCGGTCCCAAAATTATGAAATGTAAAGTTGACCTTGGTGGAATCTAAACTCAGAACGTAAAGATGGACGAAATGCCGCTAAGCATTTTACCCCCGGCGTGATAACGATTCTGCCAGCTCGCCACCTTATATTCCCCTGCCATTATTAAAAACAAAATATAAGGCGGTGAGCTGGCGGAATCGTTAGCTCGCCGGACGAAATGTTTTTTACGGCATTTCGTTCGTCTTTACGTTCTAAGTTCAAATTCTTGCGATATCAACTTTACCTTTAGTTTTTTTTCTTTTTTTAAGATCGCTAAAACAAGTACTAATTGAGCATTGGGGTCAAGGCAATCGGCTATCCCCTCTCCCAAAATGTCTAGCCTTGTACCTATTGTAGAAAGAATTATTAAAAACAAAATAAAACTAAGGTGATTTTGACAGAATCGTTTGAGCCTCGGAAAAATTGCTTTGTGATATTTTATTCCGATTATTCACTTCCTGAATCTTAATCCTACCGATATCAACTCTGTTTTCATTCTAGTGAGGTCGATAAAATACAGTACAAGGCAAGTACATGAATCGATGTCATTGACTAACCCCTATCTCCACTAGCCGTTTTATTAAATTAGAAATCCTTAGTAAAACAAAACAAAACAAAGCAAAGCAAAAGGCAGCACAACGAGGAAGTGGATTGTATAAACAACAGAGGCTAGAACTGAGTGCCTTATGATGTACGTGTATAGTTACGTTCCATTACAATATGTGTTCAAAACCCGCCGAGAACGGATTTGTCTTTCGCCTTTTCAGGATTGATAAAGTAAGTACCGGATACATTTCTTTTTTTTTTTTTTTTTACAATTATTTTGATCTTGAGGAAGACGGCTGAGCCCATGGCCCTCGCAGGTCTTGAGACCGATGTGAATGATGCCGTCAACGTATCTCTTGAAAAGTTGGAACTCAATGGCTGAAGAACAAAAATGCATGTACAGGGAAAGAACTCCACAGAACCAATTTTCTGTGGAGAAAAGATTGCGTGTAAGGTAGGGTTTGAAGGAGAGGATGGACATGATAAGGTTGACATATGATAAGGTTGACGAGATGAGGGGAGGCGAGGGAGCCGGGCGTGTCTAAGTCAGTGGTTCTCAACCAGGGTCCACATGACACTTGATGGGAGGGGGTCTACATAAGATTACATTGTTAAAATTTGTATGCAATAAATTGTTTATACTTCTACAATATACAATATACTTTCATTTTTTTTTTAATATAATTTCTTATAATATTTAATTATAGCAATATACTAGCATTTTTTAAACATCGAACGGCTAGTGAGGTCAACACGAGTAAAACAGAAATCAAAAGGGGGTCTAAAGGTAAAAAAATGGTTGAGAATCATCACTGGTCTAAGTGAATGTGATACGAGACCAACGAGTTGTGAGGGACAGAGAGTGCTATAGTAGCAGCGGAGAAGGTAGAGAGAGAGAGAGGATGGGTGGGGAGTACGTCTGTAGTATATGGGCAGGGGTGTTGATTTAACCCTTTAGCATTCAGATTACTCTATCAAATGTAATGCTTATATCTTTAGATGAGGTATTTTTGTGAAACATTGTGAGGTGTAATCTTAAAGAATGTAGTTGTGTAAAGCCGAAACAATGCAGGAAGTCAAAGTAAACTACAAAATGAAAAAAAAGAACCCAGCTTTGTAATTCTATATTTCGGGGTGAAGACTCCTTCTTCAGGACATTCGGGAAAGCGGTGTTTGGAAAAAGTTTTCCAACCACCGCTTTTCAGAATGTCCTGAAGAAGAGGTCTTGTTCTGTTTTCTTTCCATTTTGTAGGTTACTTTGTACCTTCTGCCATTGTTCCGGCTTTATACTACTACATTCTTTAAAGTCATATATTCACATTATTTTGAATTACTCATGTACTGTTTTGTAGCTTTGAGATTTCAATGATGTGACTCTTTACTTTAGGTATGACATTGTACGGTAGGTGTACGAGGCCAGACCTGGCTAGCTTGAACGTAAAAGAATAAGAATATTAGGGCTGGATATGGCTGGTTTAAATACTAATGGTTAGTCCTCTACTGTAAGATTGGCTCCTAACTTGGGTATGGCTCGCTTTACAACCACGTGGCTTTGGACTCAGTCTCACTGTACGGCACGTTGAGCGAGTGTTTTCTACTATGGCCAAAGCCGATAAATGCCTCCTGAATGAATTTGGTCGTCAGAAACTGTACGAAAATCCATCGTATACATGTATGTGTGTATATTTGTGCGTGCGTGTGTGTATCTTTGTATTTGCGTATATCCGCTCCCCTACTTAAAAACCGGTGTTATTTTGTTTACATCCCGTAACTTAGTGCTGCGACAAAAAACACAGATAGAATAAATACCAGGGTTTTGAAAAATAAGTACTAGGGTCGATTTGTTCGACTAAACCCTTCAAAGTGGTGCCCCAGCATGGCCGCAGTGCAGTGAATGAAGCATTGAAAAGAAATCAGATACAATGATAGGCCGGAACTGTTAGATCTTCGAACTAAACTCTTTGCGATTCTATTTCAGTTTTTAGCATGCTAATTTCAAATCCTGCCGAGGTCAACCACATTTTTTATCCTTCCGGGTTACTAGATTGAAAGAACCGTTAAGGCGATGGACAAAATGCTTTGAGGCGTTTATACAGGCTCTTTCACATTCTGAGCTTAAATACTCAGTGAAATTCGAACCCAGAATAACTCAGAACAACGCCAACTAAACTACAAAGACGACAGGAAGTGAAATTCCCGGAAGTTGTGAAGATTGCTGGGTAGTCTATCAAGGATGCCTAGGGCTTGACAAGTACAGCAGAAATAAGGTAATACCAATGCCAGGAGCTGATAATGGAAGCCGTGTAAAAGAGAGCTTGCTTGCTACATACAGATAGTGGATATGGAAGGATCATTTTTCTGCGGTCGATGAACTAAAGTAACAGCTAACTACTTACCCACGCAAAAAGAAAACGTTGCATTGCACATATCTTAGAAATAATCGTTAAAACAAAAGGTGCTCCGGGTTTGTTTGTTTTTTTGTTTTTTTTTTTTTGTTTTTTTTTGCATCCTTATTTCAAATTCTGACGAAGTCAACTTTACGTTTTATCCTTCTATGGTTCTGGGGTCGATAAAATAAAGTACTATTCAAGTATTGTGGATCGGTTTGAAATCTGAGCACCTTGTTTCAATTCTGTTCAAATTATGACTCCGGCATCAATACAAGCGTTTTGTCCGGCCCCGTACGTCACCGTTTTCTACCAATTCACTGCCCTCTAACGAAAGCAAATTTAAATTTCAAGGAAGGGTTTAGATAATATCTTCAATCCCCGTGCTCAACTTGTAATTCATTTTATCGAATTCAGGGGGATGAAAAGCAAATTTGATCTCGGCAGGATTTGAACTCAGAAAGTAAATACCACGGGACATTTTTTGTCCGATACTCTAGCAATAGGACTAGTATAATAATTCTTTCTATTATAGGCACAGTGGAGGCACGTGGCCTATTGGTTAGAGCAGCGGATTCGCGGTCGAGGGATCGCGGGTTCGAATCTCAGACCGGGCGATGTGTGTGTTTATGAGCGAAACACCTAAGTTCCACGCGGCTCCGGCAGAAGGTAATGGCGAACTTCTGCTGACTCTTTCGACACAACTTTCTCTCACTCTTTCCTCCTGCATCTTGCAGCTCACCTACGACGGACCGGCTTCCCGTCCAGGTGAGGAACATATACGCCAATGAAACCGGGAAACAGGCCCTTATGAGCAAGGCATGGCTCAAGAAGGAACAAACAACATTATAGGCACAAGGCCTACAATTTGGAGGGGGGGATAAATCGATTACATCGACACCAGTTTATCAACCCCGAAAGGACGAAAGGTAAAGTCGACCTCGGCGGAATTTGAACTCAGAACGTAAAGATGGACGAAATACCGCTAAGCATTTTGCCTGGCGTGTTAACGATCCCCCCCCCAGCTCGCCGGAATAATAATGACAACTATTACTATCAACAGTACAAAGTCGGCCCCACCAGATTTACGAGGGGACTGGGGAAAGTTGTAGCAGTTGGAATCGATTTAGCCGTATATTACTGGTAGTCCCTTTTCTTTTTCTCTTTTTTTTTTTTGACTCGGAAGAGTATGATCTCAATGAAAATGACGATGACGACCACGATAATAAGGACGAAGAAGAAGCAGGAGAAAGAGATGATGAAAGAGGAAGAGGAAATAGTAAGACTAGAAAACAGTAAGAACAGTAAAAACAGAAAAAGAATTTAAAAAAAGAAACAGCAGTTAGAGTAAGTTGTATTTTTTGTCTTGTTTTTTTTTTTTTTTTTTTTTTTAATAATTTTGTTGTTAATAAGTAAAACGAAAAAGATAATGAATTAATAGATTTACTCACCACCTCCATTACGATAGCAGATGTAGGGAAATCTCCAGACATTGCCGAGGTCTACGGCAAAACCGATCACGGATAGAAGAAAATCTAACTTTTTGCCCCAAGTTTCGCGTTCTTCTTCATCCTTGGGTCTTTCAATGATCTTCATGGTTCCATCTCCGACGGGGACGGGTACGGTAGGCGAGGGTGTCATTTCTGCCTGTCGGTGCACAGCGGGAATCACCAACCACAACGTGAGAGAGATAGAGAGAGAAAGATAGGAACAGAGGGAGAGAAAAAAAAAAAGCTAGGTGAAGGAGTGGGATGAGGAGGAACGGGTTGTTTTTCAAAAGACAGATACTTTAAGAACACGAACTACAAACAACAACGAAACGTACCAACACCACCACCAGTACCACCACTACTAATAACAACAACAATAACAAGAATAACGATGGAGGTAACAAGTTATTTTTAAAATGAAATTGAAAAAAAAAATTATAAGAAAAAAAATTATAATTGTTAGTTTAAATAATAATTTCTTTTAAGCTCCTTTTATGCTCCTTAATTGCTTTGTTTTTAAATTAACTCAGTTTGGGGCCGTTTTAAATTCAATAAGGGGATACGATGGCCACACATTTAACCAAGAGAGAGAGAGAGTGAAAGCAAGGAGAGGGGGGAAAGTGCACGAATGATTCACTTATTGTGCTATTTTTTTAAAACTAATATTTATAACATATCAAATAATAACAGTATCAAAATCAAAATATCATGAATATCTAATAATGATAATAATAATAATAATAATGATAATGATAATAGTCTTGACAATGGTAAAAAAATAACTTAGCAAAATTAATTAATCGAAGAATGTAGTCAATGACAAACTTATCATAGTAATATTTATGTTGTTATTATTATTAATATTATTATTAAAGATATATATATTAATGGTGATGACTGGTATAATTCTTGACTTAGAATATAAAATAATATAAAATATTGAGAGATATTTGAAGAATATTGGAGAATAAAAATAAGGAAAAAAAGACAGTGGGTGGGGTTAAAATTTAGCGGCGAAAGTCAAAATTTTAAAAGTTAGTCTTATTTTGAATTCATCTGTGTGGGCATGTATGTATGTATATATACGCAGGTATGTGTGTGTATGTGTGTATATATATATATATATATATATATATATATATATATATATATATATGTAATATAATATAATATAATGTAGTATTATATGGTATAGGGTAACAACAGTTAAAATAAGGGGTGAGGAGACAGAAACAAATACAAAAATTAAAAGTTAATATGCACAAAAATACCGAAAAAAAATCAGCGACGAAACAGAGAAAGAGAGAGACAGACGGACAGACAGATAGAGAGAGAGAGGATACAAATGGAAAATTAATTAGTTAGGAAGAAAGGTGTATGTACCGCGAATGATAATAAAACAAAAAAAAAACAAATTTGTTTAAGGCCTGTTTCTGAGTTCTGATATGCGCATCGAATTGTACAGTTTTGCTATATAGATGCAGAGCTTGTTGCACGACAAAATGTGTATAGTTTACACAAAGATGCAAGTTGTCATCGGAAAGCGACAGTGTAGGGGCAGTCCCGTCAGATCTAAGCAGAAGAATCTCAAAAACTAATCTTTGTCCGTAGCTATAGCAGTTGTTTTTCTGTTAGTTTTGCTGCTGCTGCTGCTGCTCTCGTTGCTGCTGTTGTTGTTGCTGCTGCTGTCGTTGCTGGTTGTTCCTGCTGATATATAGTTTAATGTCGGATATATATTTGTCAATGCTGATGCCGGATATACTCATGTCAATGATGATGACGATGATGGTGATGATAATGATGATGTTTCTTTTCGCTACAGCTGTTGTTACTGTTGGGTTCCTGCTGATGTATTTTAAATTGATGCTGCTGTTGCTGCTGCTGCTGCTGATGATGATGATGATGATGATGACGAAGATGCAGTCACTGTTAATGTTGCTGATATTGCTGCTGGCTGGTGATGCTGAGATATATTCCTGCTGATATCGCCGCTGATATTGCTGCTGCTGGTGCTAGTGCTGCTGTCCAGCTGATATTGTTGTTACTGCTGTTAGCGCTGCTGCTGCTGTGATATTGTTGTCAGTACCTGTTATTTACTGCTGCAGTTGCTGTTGCTGTCACTTTCGGAAAGTTAATGATGACTGCTGCTGCTGTTGTTGATGTTGCTGCTGTTCTTGTGACATGTGGTCTTGCTGCTGTCGCTGCTGCTGCTGCTGCTTCTCCGGCTACGGCTAACCCGGGGCGCAATCGCCATCATCACCACCACCACCACCACCAACAACAACAACAACAACACACCACCGACACCTTACTCTTTTACTCTTTTACTTGTTTCAGTCATTTGACTGCAGCCATGCTGGAGCACCGCCTTTAGTCGAGTACATCGACCCTAGAACTTATTCTTTGTAAGCCTAGTCACTTTTGCCGAACCGCTAAGTTACGGGGATGTAAACACACTAGCATCGGTTATCAAGCGATGATGGGGGGACAAACACAGACACACAAACATACATATACATATATATATATATACGACGGGTTTCTTTCAGTTTCTGTCTACCAAATCCACTCACGAGGCTTTGGTCGGCCCGAGGCTATAGTAGAAGACGCTTGCCCTAGGTGCCACGCAGTGGGACTGAACCCGGAACCATGTGGTTGGGAAGCAAGCTACTTACCACCACAGCCACTCCTGCGCCTTAGTGAAAAAAGAAACGATGACCGCAACGACAACGACAATGATGATGACGATGATGATGATGATGATGATGATATTAATGAAGACGACGACGACGACGACGACGTCGATGATGCTGACGATAACGATGATGACGATGCACTTGTACTGTCTTAAACGAATATTTCTCCTCTCTTTCTTCGTGGGGTTGTTATTGCTGTTTGTTAATTCTCGTTTTGCGACTATATTCCTGTTTGCTGATTTTTTTTGTTTGTTCGTTTTTGTTTTTTTTGTTTTTTGTTTGTTATTTTCTTAGCCACTACGAAGACCCTTAATCGAGCAGAATTAACTATGAAAAAGTTATTCCAGCCGAAACCACCCTGTCATTTCTCTCTCTCTCTCTGTCTCTCTCTGTCTCTCTCTCTCTCTCTCTCTCCCTCTCTCTCTCTCTCTCTCTCTCTCTCTCTTTACCTCTCTCTCTCTTTCCCTCTCTCTGGATACGGGACATCCGAGGGAAATTAGAAATTTGCAGGTCCGGAAAGGGATGGTGTCCTCCGAAAGTTCAGGCAAAGTGTAAGATTTATTTATCTATTTATTTATTTATTCATTTATTTCATTTATTTATTTAGTTAGTTAATTAGTTAAGTTTAGAGAGATAGGCTCGGCAGATAATTAATCAAGGGACTCAGAAACCGATGTTGCTGGCGGGACCCTGCCTTTACAGGCTTCGCTTGCTGAGAATCTAAGGCCCACAACACTGTGATATTTACGTTCTCTCTATGTGTTCTTATTTAAGAGTGGGATGTGATTTTTTTTTAGTGAAGTTTGACTGCTGTTTCTAGCATATAGAGCAACCATCTACAGGCACTTGTCAAATAGTTCGGCCGTTTTGCAAGCTGGTTTCTCTCTCTCTCTCTCTCTCTCTCTCTCTCTCTCTCTCTCTCTCTCTCTCTCTCTCTCTCTCTCTCTCTCTCTCTCTCTTCCTTCCTTTCTTTCTTTTCCTTTTTGCCGCCATTCCGATGTTATTCCACTTCCACTTAGCTCTTTGCGATTGTTATTGTTGTTACAGACGACGACGACGAAAATGATGATTATGATGATGGTGATAGTGATGATGGGTACTACTTAAGAAGAGTGGTCCCGGTGCGCGCATTCGCGCATCCGCGCTAGCTAGTCGATCCTACAACGACCACCTAGCAAAGTAAATAAAACACAAAATAAATAATTTTTTTACACAAAGTAAATAAAACACAAAAACACAAAGTAAGGATCGACTAGTCACGACTAGCTAGCGCGAGTGCACGAGTACGCCGAGTGCGCGCACCGGGACCACTCTTCTTAAGTAGTACCGTGATGATGATGATGACGATCCTACTGCTGCTGCTGCTATTGTTAATGATAATGAGCTTGCTTATTAGTATTACAGTTAATATTGTTTGTTGTGGTTGATCTTGTTCTTGTTGTTGCTGTTGCTGCTACTGCTGTTGTTGTTATGTTTGTATTTCTGTCTCACTTTTCGCGCCTCTTGAAATCATCAAGCTGTTCTTTTTTTTTTTTTTTTTTGATGTTTGTTTGTTATAGTGGATGTCGCTCTTATTGCTGTTGTTAAAAACAGCGATGGCCGTGTAAACTAAATCTATAACTAATGTCGTTTCAGTGAGGTATACATGTGTGTGTGTGTGTGTGCATGTAGCTGTGTGGTAAGAAGCTAACTTTTCAAGCATGTGATTCAAGGTTCAGTCCCACTTCGTGGGACCTTGCGCAAGAGTCTTCTGCTGTAGCCTCGGACCGACCAAAGCCTTCTTCTGAGTGGATTTGATAGACGGAAACTGAAAGACCGTCGTATATATACATGTGTTTTTGTGTGTGTGTGTGTGTGTGTGTGTGTGTGTGTGTGTGTGTGTGTGTGTGTTTGCCACCCCATATGTGCTTGACGACCGGTGTTGGTGTGTTTGCGTCCCCGTGACTTAGCTGCTCGGCAAAGACACACACACACACGCACATATATATATGTATTGGCGGTAAGAAGCTTGCATCCCAACCACATGGTTCCGAGCAAGTGTCTTCTACTATAGCCTCGGGCAAACCAAAGCCTTGTGAGTGGATTTGGTAGACGGAAACTGAAAGAAGCCCATCGTATACATACATATATATATATATATTTGTGTATTTGTGTTTGTGTCTGTGCCTCTCCCCTACCTCGCTTGACAACCGATGATGATGTGTTTACGTCCCCGTAAATAGCGGTTCGGCAAAAGAGACCGATAGAATAAGTACTAGGCTTACAAAATAAGTCCTGGGGTCGACAAAAGGCGATGACTGAAACAAATAAAAGAATATATATATATATATATATATATATATATATACGACGGGCTTCTTCCACTTTACGTCTACCAAATACACTCACAAAGCTTTTGTTGGTCCCAGGCTGTAGTAGAAGACACTTGCCCAAGGTGCCTCTCAGTGGGACTGAACCCCGAACCATGTGGTTGGGAAGCAAGATTTATAACACACAACCACGCCTATTTTGTTTTCATGTTCACTTATAACCCTTTCTAATCTAGGTACAAGGCCTGAAATTTAGGAAAGGGGCCAGTCGATTACATCGACCCTAGTACGCAACTGGTACTTAATTTATCGACCCTGAAAAGGTGAAAAGCAAAGTCGACCTCAACGGAATTTGAACTCAGAACGTAGCGGTATGTTCACTTATAGTAAAAACAATTTTACATTAATCTGAAGGGTCACTCTGTAGTTTTGTCAAATAGAAATTTATTATTCTTATACAAGAATGCTGTTGATAGTGACTTCGAAGTTTCTACCTACTGTTTGTATGTATGTATAAACGTAAACACACATATACATATAAATACACACATATATACACGCAATTGTGTTTATGTACATACATGCGCACATAGATATATACATACATATACGTACATGCATATATATGCTTATACGTATGCCACACATATACATATATGTATGTATGTGTGCGTGTGCGTGCTAGTGTGTGTGTGTGTGTGTGCGCGCGCACGTGTATTATCTAACGTTTATGAATTTGTTTTGCAAGGTTCCTGATGAGAAATCGTCTGTTGAAACAGATAGTTATATTTCGGTATGATAATTTATTTATTTCCAAATAAACACACGCACAATATATTCGCTCTTCACTCGTTTATTAATGTTCTTACTTTATCTTATGTCCATTGTGTGAATAGAACAGGAGGAGACACGTGGGATGGAAGAGTTACTGGAGAGGTCACAGGTGTGTGACGATAGATTTTCAGACAATGAGCATAGGGTAAAATAAGGACAATAATAAA
Organism: Octopus sinensis; assembly: GCF_006345805.1. Taxonomy (NCBI): domain Eukaryota; kingdom Metazoa; phylum Mollusca; class Cephalopoda; order Octopoda; family Octopodidae; genus Octopus; species Octopus sinensis. Next base: position 52,246,126 of record NC_043002.1, on the reverse strand, counting down.
AGAGTGAAGAACAAATATATAGTGTGTGTGCAAGAAAAAAAATTATCCCGAAATATAACAATACATTATCTAATATTTCCTACTTTTTTTAAGACAGTGATTTAAGAGGTATTTTGTCGCTATTTCTAGAAATTCTTCCGACTAAGTAGAAGCCATTATTGTTTCTTTTGTATTTTTGGTCTGTGTTATTTTATTTTATTTTATTCATATTATGTATTGTTGTTTGTTGATAATGATGGTCAAAAAATACAAATTGTTCCTAATATATATACAAGTCCTGAATTTATGCTGATCCCTCATCGATCCCAGAAGTTCCATCTTAAAACATAGGCACGCTGGGCAGTTGCCCCGGGCACTCCATAAATCGGGGAGTCTAGTTCTGATCTATGTATGTTGCGGCTTGCCGTCAATGAATAAATATTATAGGACCCAGTGCATTGAGGTACCTGAGGACATATATCGTCGCGAAAACTGAATCATAATACTTTATCAAAGACGAAGGATTTGAACTGAGAAAGTGAAGTGTCGGAAGAAAAACTTCGAAGTTTTTTTCCCGACGTTCTAAGAGCTCTGCTAATGCATTGCCTATATCACGTATCTACACCAAGCGTCAAAAGTGAACCACAACACCAAAGTGACTCCAAAATAATTGTTTCTAATATAGGTACAAGGCCTGAAATTTGAAAGGAAGCGTAAGTCGATTAAATTTACCCTTGTATTTGGTTGGTATTGTATTTTATTACCCCCGGAAAGAAGAAAAGCAAAATTGATTTAGACACAAAACCTAAAGAGTCAAATAATAATAATAATAATAATAATAATAATAATAATAATGCCCTGATGCAGTACTATGCAGTGGTTCTGCCTTGATGCAGTACCAGGCAGTGGCTTTCGTGGCTTCTGATCTTAACTGATTGGAAGTGTTATTATGTATATTTTGTCTTGGTATAAAAGATGGGCTACACCAAATATTCTGCTCAATACCACAGATTTGCTTGTCAGTTGTTTGACCTTAACCAGTTGAGCATGTCCCTTAGTGGCTGACGATATGTGCATCTCTGATCAAGTGCAGAAGTAGTGGGGGAGCATCATAGCCATGTATTGAGAGGGATTCTTTCTGGTTTGAATAATTCACCTCTGAAAACATGGGTGTTTCGTTCAACATCCTTAAACAACCCTTATTCAGGGACCCTTTGAGCAGGATGGGTTACTCGACCAGAAGAAAATTCTAACTGGGCCCCACCTGCAAGGTCATGTGCTATTTATCTTGATATGAGATCACCATGTCGCGCACATATGATTGTGATGCATGTGCCTGGTGTACCTCTATCAGACGGATAGTCATGATGGGTATACTGGGCTTCGTATATTTTACCCCAGTGTCACTTTGATGGCATGCACTGATCTCTCACTCAACAATAATAATGCTTTCATATTTTGGCACAAGGCCAGCCTGTTCGAAGGAAAGAGTAAGTCGATAACATTGACTCCAGTGTTCTACTTGCACTTATTTTATCGACGCTGAAAGGATAAAAGGCAAAGTTGGCCTCGGCGGAATTTGAACTCAGAACGAAAAGACGAACGAAATGCCGCTAAGTATTTATTTCTTTATTGCCCACAAGGGAGGGGGATAAACATTGAGGGGACAAACAAGGACAGACAAAAGGATTAAGTCGATTACATCGACCCCAGTACGCAACTGGTACTTAGTTAATCGACCCCGAAAGGATGAAAGGCAAAGTAGACCTCGGCGGAATTTGAACTCAGAACGTAACAGCAGACGAAATATCGCAAAGACTTTTGTTCGCCGTGCAAACAATTCTGCCAGCCCGCAGCCTTAATAATAATAATAATAATAATAATAATAAAAAAAATGATGATGATGAAAAGGAGGAGACGGAGGATTTCTTTATTGACCATAAAGAAAAGCATTAAGGACGGCGCAGGACAAAACATTGGGTGCGTATGTGTGCGTGCGTGTGTGTTGTGAGGGTTTGCGTGTAAACTGGTTAAATAAGATAAAAGGAGTAGTGATAAAATCTTAACAATGAGTATCTTCAGTATGTGGTAGACGTTCGAGAGCTGCTCATGGAGAAACCCTTTAAAGGCACGGGTACACTTGACTTCTAGGACAGGGGCCTTTCTCAGCTCTCTATCTCCGATTTAAAGGTGTATGCTCAGAGCAGGCCAATGCACTCGCACCCTGCTAGCCACTCTCATCCACCTTTCAACAAAACGAACGGAAGACAACACTTACCTCCTCATCTGTGTTTTCTTCTTCAAGTGATGAGGATTGACCTAAGAGAAACATTTTTTCTTCAGCTTTTTTCAGTTGCGTCCACCATACAACCTATTTTGCCATGTCCAACAGGCATATAAAACTGCCTGCTCTTTCCGGTTAAAAGAAGGCGGCGGGGCAACCTTCACAGTGGATTCAGTTGATAGCCAGATCCGTCTCACACAGTCCAACAACAGCCACTGCAATAATAAAAATAATAAAATAGATTTCAAATTTTGGCTCAAGGTCAGTAATTGAATGACTGGAGCAAGCCGATTATATCGTCCCCAGTAATCAACTGGTACTTATTTTTATCGATCTCGAAAGAATGGTAAGCAAAGTCGACTTCGGCAACATTTGAACTCAGAAAGTGAAGAAGGAAATGTCGCTAAGCATTTTCCTCTGTCAGATCGGCGCCTCAATAATAATAATTCTTTCTACTATAGGCACAGGCCATGGATTTTTAGGAAGGGGCTAGTCGATTACATGGACCCCAGGGCTCAGCTGGTACTTATTTTATCGACTCCGAAAAGATGAAATGGAAAGTCGACTTCGGATGCATTTGAACATATAATAATAATAATCTTTTCTTTATTGGTCATAAGGGCCGGACACAAAACAAAAAGGGACACTGCAAGACAAGAGACAAATTGTCTGGTACAAAAGTACGTGTTTACAACAAAAACAATAACAACAAAATGTAAACAATAAAATTCCCCAAAATTAGTGAGTTCCACCCTGGGGCATCCAAGGAAACCCACACATCCTGTCACCCTGATCCCAAGGACACCCCAGGCAGGCACTTCTCTTTT